>NC_048895.1:73573008-73643068 GCF_011077185.1 Oxyura jamaicensis | reverse complement strand
AAAAAAAAAAAAAAAAAAAAAAAAAAAAGAAAAAAAAAAAAGTCCATAAGAGGCAGAGGTCAAAGGAATAAAAAGGGGTTGTTGCTACTGGCAGTCCCCTGATATTAGTACAATTCTTTCAAAAACCTAGGGTAGGTGAACTTCTTGGTTTGGAAATGTCATTCAGTTCAAATCACAGAGCACTTAAAAAATACAGGAAAGGGTAGTTAGTTTTCTTACAAATTCTAAGGCAAAATTCCCTTATTTAGGAAACTATGCCACAATTTTTAGCAAGAAACAGAAATGCTGCCCTTTTATATTTTCCTGAAATATTTTTCCTAATTTCACCTTTTCTGCTACATGTATTATATTTTTACACCCAGAAGGAAGGTATAACATTTCCACATACTAGCCTGTGGTCTCTGAAGAGGAGGGTTTAAATCGACTTTAAGAAGAATACCAAAGGGAAATATGTAAACCTACATACTTGCTGAGTCTTGTTTGGTATTACCAATGCTGCTGAGAGCCATTACTCAGAATTTCAGAGAGCAGAGCGGGAGGAAGGTGTTTTAGCACTTTAGGAAAGCCTGAGCATGTTGGGATAGTTAGGATTAATCAGCGAATAATTTTCTGGAGTAATGACAGTCACTGATTTCACCTCCATGGTGGAAATATACTAAATCCCACAAACAGTGAAAAAAAGCACATAATTACCTTTAGTGCTATTGTGCAAAAGATTTTACACTGTGAGAAAGGCTTATAGTTATAGGCGAGAAGAGGAACCTAAAGCGCCTGAGAGACTAACGTAAATGCCAATGGTAAACTAGAAAATATTTATAGCTCATTAGTGCCCTCTAGTGTACGCTGTGCAAGCGCTTGAGGTAGTTTCACGTGAAGACGGGGGAAAATGTGGAAGTTCAGATCTGTATTTTAAAAGAAAATAAAACATCAGTTTCCAGAGAACTGGAGGGTTTTTTTTTGCAAAATTATATATCAAGCTTGTGATATTTTGGGGTGAGGGGAGGAGAGAAGGAGAGTTTGGAAATGTGATGATAATGCACACAACTTCTCTCCCTTGTTTTTTGGCAGAATAGACATTTTGCTTGGAAAACATTTGCTTTACAGACCCTGTGTCTTCCAATTTAGTTGCATTACGCTGCAACAGAAGGATTGTTTCCTGACTTTTACAAGGCAAGAAGATAGTAATTCCAGCACGTGATGGAGACCAAGGGAAGAGCTTTCATTAAATAAAAATAAATAAATAAATAGTAAAAAATCTTTCCTAATTTCATTTTTTATATATGCGTTTCCTACTTCCACTTAGGAATCTAAAAGGATTTAGCACAAGTTTTTTAGATACCAGAATAGGTAAAACACTAGAACAATGTGATCAAATATTTCTGAGAACAATGTACCCAGAATGCTTTATATACAGGAGAGCAATACTGCCTAAGCTAAATAAATTGATTTTTTAGCATAGAAGAATATGGCTAAGTGGGGAAGAAAATGACTTTTGCAATATATCTGCACAAAAATCTTATTATTATGACAGCTTTTAATGAGAGCGAGACAGAATGGAGGTAATTTGTACCTGTAAGAGAGAATGGAAAAACATACTCACAAAAAAATATATTTTTTCCTTGTTAAGCACTTGATTGTGACCAGTCTCCATGCGACCTTGAATATAATCTATCATGTTGTTATGCCCATAAAGGAGAATAGTGTCTATTCCTATGAATTATCACTTGCTCTACCTGCAGCAAAGCTCTCTGCTTTCCCTGACGACATTTATGCTTTTCTTTTTCAGCTCACTCCCTGCTCAGTTATCCACATCAGTGAGCAGGATTCAGCTGTTCCTTCATAGGCATGTGCAACATGGACATACACATTTGTGTATGCCACCTGCACTGTGTCGTCAATGAAAATATATACATACTAGAAAGAATGATTCACCTTACTTTCAATGAAAGCTCATAATACCCTGGAAAGGTTAGTGCCTGAGCCTAAGCTGATGGGCTCACACAGGAAGGGCTCTTAAATTAAACAAGATGCATCTCTGAGCTTGGTCTCCAAATACTGAGCATACACCAAGGATCCACTTTGCCTCCAGATCAAAGAAATTCAGGAAATTAGCTCTCCCCTTTCCCCTGCTCTCCTGCACAGGTACAAAGTTCAAGATTTTTTTCACTTCCAGCTTTGCTCATCCAAAATACCTTTTTTAATGCAGCTGCCCACAGCCCATTTCTGGAAACTATTTAATCATTTAGCCACTGCAATGATACTGAGCCTTTATTCTTTCAAGTATTCTACTGTTAGCATAAATCAAGAGCAAAAGAACATTTGAAACCCTGAGGACTCCATATTGAATGTCAGACCTATGTGATTTGATGAACTGGGATGAAAAAGATCCCGCAAATGCTAGAGTTTATCAAGGGGCAACTGACAAACTCTTAGCTTAAGCACTGCTGACATGGCATTATTATACTGACATCAATTGCCACAGCAGATAAAGTATGTGAATTTGACAGGTTCAGTCTTTCAGAGAATCTGATTTGCTAATAACTATTTTACAAGGGCTAACTTGTAGTTGAGATTAAAAATTAAGGAGTCATGTTCTGCTCTCACAAATTCATCAGAGAGTACCCCAATGTACATTCAAGGATCATAGTGAATAACATCTAGAAATGCTAATTTATTCATTACTTAAATCCAGGAAAAACAGTCTTATTCTGGATTTTGATCTTGTTTGCCTGTTCTCCAAAATTGTGAGGTGACTATTTAGAAAGCAGTTACATTACTTTGATGGCATACCATAGCATACCACTTCCACTGAAATCATTATCTGTGGAAATCTGAGTTATGCTGATGTTTAATGTAACAACAAAAATCAGATTTCGAAGCTATAAAACCACAGTTAAGGTACATTTTTTCTTATACAGTGTTACCATGTCTGAACTATACTGTGCAAAACATCATAGGAAATCAAAAAATCTCATATATGAAAGAATCCTTAAGCAATAAGGAGTAAACAGATTACCTCTTATAAAAAACCATATACTCTCTACCTGGGTTTTGAGCCCAATTTTCATCTTTATTCTTTGTAATCCAATAGAAACACCCAAGACCCTACCTGAGATGAGGTATGCACTGAGCTGTATTCATAGAAAAAAAAAAAAAAAAAAAAAAAAATCTTACTTGAAAAACTACAACCTGCACAGAATGAAAAAAATAATAGAGCATTTTTCCATATATTTTGTTCATATTTGTGATTCACACAAAGTCAGTCAGTTTTGTCCTGTATACTTAATGAGTTTATGTGTTCATAGAGCAATCTTACCACGGTCTTAGTCAAGTAGAGGTGTCCAGGAGTATTCACCTCACCAAATGATTTGAAGTAGCTTTTCCTTTGCTAACAAGCTCTCTGCCTCTAGATGAAGGTGACTGCATATAAATTGCATAGTGAGAGTTTCCCCTAGGTCTAACTTTTGAATCTTGTCCAGGTATTGTCTGCAAAGTACTTGTTGGTGCATGCTGAAGTCATGCCAAAGAATCCTCCAGCAGCTTACAAACATGGAGGGTTGTGTGACAGCACTGAAAAATATCCTGTGCACACCTGTTGCGATAAAGCATCATTAGAAACCTCCTGGTAAAACCATTTTTATCAGACCACCTCAGGACTGGCGAGCTCCAAGCAAAATGAGGTTCCCTGTCTGAAGAGTTCAGACTTAGGTTGGATAATGAATGGAGCTGTGAAGCTAGACTTGAAGTGAAAACAGTTTCATTTGTTGCTAACCTTGCTATTTTCTGAACATCAAGAAAATTTGGAAACTAGACATTTTATTTGCTTTCTTGGTGCTATGAGAGGGGGGATAGCTCACTGCAGTAAAACTGATTTTAGAACTTCCAAATACATCACAAATCAGAAATTCTGGCTTTCAACTGATTCTACTTACAGCCAAAGAAAAATGTTGAGCACTAAAATAGCTGCAGCAGGGAATTCATTCAAAGGCAAATAAGATACCATTATATTACCCAATAACAAAACAGTGCTCCAATTCTGGATGCAAATAAGAAACCAAGAAAAAGATGGAAATTTCAAGGTGGTTCAGAGTCAAACATCGTTTATATTCAATTAAATTTCAATGCTAAAATCTGAGCCAATTTGTTTTCCATCTACTGTGTGTTTTATGCCATGGTGCCATATGCTACAGTTTGGAGTACTGTCTCCCTCAGTTGTCTTTTAATTGGCTTGACCTATGGGAAAGATGGCAGGAAACCAAGCTAATTATATCAATTCACCTCATGCTCTATAAAATCTGCTATAGAATGACAAGTCAGGTAAAAGAAAAAAAACACTAGTAGAAATACAATTACAGTTTACTGACATATTTCTACATGCTGGACCTTGCATATTTTACTATCAGTTTGTGGATTTCTGATGATTTTATTGACAAAGTGGGCAGACTCAGTTCTCAAACTGCAAAGTGAAACACTGAGAGAAACAAGAAATATATATATATATATATATATATATTCTCCATATAACTGTATTCAAAGCCATTAACAGCTCTCCTGAAATGAGCAGGCTCCCATCCAGAGTAATTAGCTCACTTCCAATTAAAACCAGATTTGGTATTTTAATGCCTTCTATTCAGTATACATGAGTGTTATTCTCCAGTTTCAGTGCTTTAAATTGAAATATCATTTTTAAACTTCTGAGGAATTGGGAGTTGATGTCAAAAAAACTGTTAAGAGCACTAGGTGATGTGAGTTAGACAGTGAAATGGATATCAGAGCTGTTATAATGTCTTATTCAAAGCTGAAATTTTGTGTCCTCTATGTCAGTAAAACAAGCAGCTTATCCCAAGTAACGTCATATCCACTTTACAGACATTTGAAATGATGAACAATGGAAAGCTTGTGAAATTCTGTCCCCAGTACACTTTATAGCTACTGAGGAGTACATTAGACAAAATTGGGTATATTTTAATGACTACCTACACTGAAATGATAAAGCCTGTCTTACCTAATTTTAGCCATCTAAAAGTTTGTGGTCTATTTTAGCTCCCTAATCTTTGTTAGATCAGTATATCCCACTTTCTTCACTGACATGTCTGAATGATAGACTAAATTGTTATTGATTTCAGTTAGGTGAAATGAACACTTTAAGTCTTAAAGATTTAATGCTAAAGACTTAAACCTTGGATTTAATTAATTTATTTATTTATTAACAAATTACAAACATATGTGGTTGTTTTTGTCACATCCCTTCCATATATTGGCTTACATTCAAATATATGCCTATAGTTTCAAACAGTCTTTTAGAATACATTCCTGTTTGTGTCTTGGTTTTGTAGATAAGAGACTAGCCTACTAACAAACCCACTTAAACAAAATAAGCATAGAGGTTTAATGAAACCACTGGGAAATAACTAATTAACTGTCTCCACTAAACAGTTCAACTTAAATGAAGCAAAGCACTTGGGTATCTGTTTAATTTTGACAACTTGTTTAAATAATCAAAGAAAAAGAGTCTCAGTCATTTATTGAGTATGTCAATTAAAATGTTGTACAGAAATGCCATTGATCTCTTCCATGGAGTTTTGCGGAAATCTTTTTATTTTCAAGGCATCTTAGAAATATGGTACATTACCAGGTTTCAGTACTTCACAGGTTTAGATACATAGGACCCAGCCTCAAACTGTGCTGATATACTTGTTTGACCAGTTTAGTATTAAACTTGTCAAATTTCCATCCTGACATACTGCTTGCTACAGTTAGTATGAATCCTTTCGCGGGTTACAATGGCACTCCCTTAGCCCACTTCTTATTTTATGCTGTATATTCTGGGCTTTTGGCACAGATGCTTTCTGTTTACTGGACAGGGGTTATTCCTGCATATCAGTTCTAACACAGATCCACTACCATTGCATCCACTACCATTGCTCCTTTTAGTGGAAAGAGTTGAGCAATAATTGGCAGTATCAATGAAACTGATACTGCCAATTATTAACTGATGAAACTTTTTTTTTTTTTTTTTTTAATTTAGGTAGTAGTTTACTACAAAAGCAATTACAATAAATGGGTTATCCTAGGGAGAAAAAAATAAATAAATTAAAAACAGAGGATAAACAAATATATTTTGTGCAAACTATTCCTCTTACTCTTCACTCTGCTAGAAAATAGAATGGGGTGCTCTGTGGAGAAAGTCTGTACTCTGCAGACAATAGTTTGTAGGGCACTTACCTGAGATGTTGTTCATCTAAAGAAAGAGATCTGCAGTGTCCTCTGAGCACTCTCTGTAAGTAATGGGATCCAAGAAGCATTTTTGGAAGTTTTTTAAAATCTCAACTATGAGGGCTTAAATCAATGCTTATTTGCTTTCTCATAGCTCACCTAGAGTTGTAATCATCTTAAAACAAGATCACAGCAAACTCCTGATAAAGACCATTATGTTCCTACAGATATGAAGCTTGTACTGCAACAAAAAGTGAACTTCTAAAGAACAACTTGTTTCCATGTAAGAACTTTCAGCAATTCAGCATGCTCTAGTAATTCAATCACAAGCTGTTACATTATGTGCAAGAGTCCCTGGGTGAAATTGTGTAGTTTGGGTTATGCAGGAGTTCAGCCAGGATGATCATAATTGTTCCCTGCAGCCTCTAAATGTATTTAAAAACAACAACAAAAAAACCACCAACAACAAAAAAAGCTGAAACTCGCATATGTAGGGAAAGCTGAATTGTTTCAATTGTTCCTAAATATTGGTCTTTCATTTTTTTCATTTTGTTTTCCTCCAGAGCTGTTCTTGACCTGATATTACTTTTTTTTTTCTTTTTTTTGTTTAATTTTTTCCATAGCTGATAAAATCTGGCCAGTCACAGTGATCTTTTCCTAAATAAATAAATAAATAAATAAAATAATAATAAAAAAAATCTGAGGGATACCATAGTTTTTAGGATAAATGTTAGGAAAATGAGATGAAACAACAAATAGTTTAAACTTGAATATGAACTAAGAATTTTTATTTTCCTTCACATAACAAAATTTCCTGAGACTCATATATAAAAGCTCTTCAAATAATCACTGAAACAGATGAAGGGCCACCCATTGAAAGTAGCTGAACTCACCTGACAAAGTTTAAGATCGATGAGAACATGGAGACATTTTTTTTAATATAGAAAATGCCAGTCAAATGCAATTGTCATACTACAATATAAAAAGCAGAAAGGAAGTTCATGAAAGTTTGGAAATTGATGTTTTCAAAACATAATAATTTGCCAAATATTAATATCTAATACAAAATTACTCTCCTTTTAGTTTTTTTATGTAAGTCACAAGCACAAGGTTCTTCAGCTACAAGCAAATAGTGAGTGCAAAACTGAGGACTGTCATAATAAAATTAATATGATAAAATTTAGTAGTTGTCTCAGAAAAAAAGAATACATAAATATATATCTAGTAAACTACTTCTGGTGCTTCCAGCATCGTATTATGACATTCATTCATTTAGCTATAATTCTGAGACAGAAAAGTGAAGAAATGGTAGACTAATCTGGAGTTGTTTTTATGTGGGAAAGGATATGTATTTGTCAAAACAAGTCAGTGTCAGAGAATCTCTGACATTATTTGACATTTGGAAATACTCCAAACTCAGATGGACTGGTCTGGGCAACCTGTACCAACATTTAAATTATTCTTGATTTGAGTGGGATTTGTACTAGTCCACAAGTTCCTTTCAACCTAAATTATTCTACAATTGTAAACACAGACCTGGATCAATCCTAAAATCATCCTTTGTGAATTTTCCCTATATTCTGTACCTTTCACCTAGACCATATGAGATTGTTTGTGTAGTCCAGGCAGGCCCCTCACTACCAGGCCTCTTCTCCTTCCTATCTTCAGAAATTCACACACACAATATCAGGAGTCAGAGACAAAAACACTTGCCTGCTGTTTGTTACTTAACCTAGTCACATCAAAACAAATTAGAGGCCATGACTAAAATGAGCAAGTGGAGTGAAGTCTTCCAATTGAGTTTACTGCATGGTGGACCAGGTTTCGTTGTTAGACACTCCTCACCTCCTCCCTCCAGCTTGGGATATGCAACCAACAAACTTTTCCCGTCCATGGAAAATTGGTGTTTCCACTGAGCAGTTATGCAAAAGACATGACTTCATGAACACTAACTCTCTCAGGTGAGGCTTTGGATATAAGTGGCTGACTGTGTTGGGAAGAAGTCCTTCACGGACAAGTAGGGCTTTCTTAGCTATAGTTACCTTATCATGTCTTCCAGAGAAATTAAATGGCAGAAAGTTTATACTGACATTTCTGATCAGGTTAAGGCACAAAAGAAATGCCACTTGGCTACTTGATTAAACAAGCACAAATATTCAGCATTTGTCTTTGAAAAAATACTAAACCAAAGATAAGTGGCTTACCCAAAGATAAGTGGCTTACCCAAAGTCACAAGTGACATCAGTGACCAAGTGAAAAAAGAATCCAGATAGCCAAAATATTAATCTGCCACTGCACACTTTCTTGGTAACTTGGTTTTGCTTTGCTGGGTTAAGGATAATGTTTTACATTACAATACAAGTTTTTTCATCTTTTTTTTTTTCATGTCAAAGACACATGAAGAACGGAATATTTCTTTGCTTCTCTAGTGTTAATTCTAAATGTGAAGAAAACTGTAGTCAAATAAATGCTGGGAATTTAAATTATTTCCCAACCTCCTAGAGTAACTTAAAAAAAAAAAGAAAAAAAAAAAAAGAAAAAAAAAAAAGACATATTTTCTTTTTCTTACTGGAGAGGCCTCCAGCTGCCTTCAAGCTGCCTTTTACAAAACAACACTTTAATTTATAGGCGTATTGTGTTAGAGATCTCTAGCATGGTTGCAAAGAAAGTGTGAAAAACATTTTTACATCAGAGGAAAATAGTGTATTCCAGGGAAAAGAAACGTATGTACTAACGTGAATGCATTCATTTTTGCAAATGTAGACACCACAAAGCCAAAATTAAAATAATGTTTGAAAGTAAAATCTTATCCTAGTGGATAGTAGCAGCTGTTCACAGTGAAAGGAGAAAGACAAAATATCTAGAATAAGTAGGAAGATAATGCTGTACTAAAGATCCACTATATTTGCACTGAACCATGTTTTCTGTTTCTGCTTTCATCAGCGTTGTATATAATAAAAGATGGTTGCCACTGAAATTTGATGTTCAAGCAAGTATGAGCAAACACAGAATATGATCTGGAGCATCATTTGTATTGGTGAAATTCTCAGCTAGAAGCCCACAGAACTACAAGATATTAAATAGATTTATTGCCTATCAGTTTTATACCAGAGGGAGAATATCTGCTTCTCACAGTGAAGAGATGCACTATAAAAAAAGTAACTGTGATACTATGAAATCATCATTCAACCAAGCTAAAATAAATGATAAATATTCCCTTTGTGGCTGATTTTTATCCGGCTGCACCTGACTGCAAATGTTTTCACAGGAAGATACCACAGATCTTAAAAGGAGAGTAACCCTAAAGAACATTTTCTAGTATCAGTTTAACCCATTCCCTCCTCTTCTCCATTTTCCCAAGTTGTTCACCAGAACAGAGAAAAGCCCTTTATCAGTGCATCCTGAATCTACAGGGAACTCAAAAGATAAGTCAGGCAAGACAGAGAGAACAAATTTTCATTACCATTTCATACCTTCCACAAAGTAAAGGTGGTCACAATCTCTGACAGAAATTCTTGCTTCTTCTGGAGTTTCATGGTCTTCAGTAACGTGGAAAGGACTAAAAGGATCCTCATGTCCTACAGAATATGAAAAATACAATTCTGTCTCATCCTTCTGCAAGTTACAGAGACTAGGGAAAAGACCCTTATACTCTCCATGTTGCATGTAATAACATAAAGCTCAAGATCAAAAACACAGAATAACTACAAAGGACATCCTCTATTACGCAAATATTTATGGCACAGTAAAGTTATTACATTATATCATGAGAAAATACTCAATAATTAATTTCACCCTTGTTTTGCCAGCTTCTACAAATCAGGAATTACAGGAGATGAAAAAAATTAATAGGCAGATCTAAATGCCTTTTAAGTCCAACTGATAAAATATTAAAGTCACAGATCAACAGTTAAGTCTCATCCTCACAACATAATACCGGTGTAAAAGGTTTATTCCTATTGAAAAGTTTTATACCTTTTTTTTATCAGTAAAAATAACCAAAGTGCAGCAGGATTGCAAACATTGCTTTTCCTATTCTCAACTAATTTAGTATATAGTTTTTCATTCTATATTCCATAAGATGTGGTCTGTTTTCCATGTGTATCTTTTGGCTGTAGCTTTCTCTCTGTCTCATCTTTTTTAACTTTCTTTTTTGAATATGAACATTTGCCTGTTCCTCGTGGATGTTTATGAGTGTGATGTGGAATACAGTTCTCTATCAAATTCATTTGTTGATATTTAAGTTAATATCCTTTACCTTTCCTGAAATGTATTTCTTCTGAGCGCAGAAATTCATTTTGACTGTGAGCACACAAGGCTGTTGTTTATAAGGGATTGTTGGCCCCCCATGGGAGCTATCATCTGTGACAGCAAGCATTAAGCTTTGAGCAATTGTACTGCAGGTTCCGATGAAAGTGTGCTCCAACTCTTACTCCGAAGTCCTCCGGGCAGGAAAATGTAGAGGCATTCAGGTCTTCATATAGCAGATAAAATACCTTGTAAATAATAAAAAGAACCTGTACCTTTCTGGTAAATATGTGCAGCCAGAGATCATGTCCAAATTAAAGAACAACTCATTTCACGTTAAAAAAAAAATAGGGAAAGAACAACATTTGACATGGAGTGACTCCTTGTTAATATCTACACAGTCATACAGAAGCTGAATCTAGTACTCCCTGTACATGGGAGAAAGACTGAAAATGAAGAGAATAGTACCTCTGTGTAAACACTAAATTCAAGCCTGTTCCTCTTTCTCATTTATGTTTTGCACTGAATTGAATGTGTTCATTAATTTAATTGAGAATATGATGTGTGTAAATTTTTTAAGTCGAAATATTTAACCAGCCTATTTTCAAGGTCACCCTATGTTCAGAAAGTGAATAATTTAAAGTTTACCAGCAAGATTAGACCCATCTTTCACTAATGTTGTAGCTTTACTTTCCCTCTCATTTCTTTCTTCAACATTTTTTTTCTTTTTTCTTAGATCATAAAATTCTCCAATTCTTCTGATGCGTGTTCAACAAATGGATTACTCTGGAAATTAATTGTTGTATGATGTGGGCAAAGGGAGTGCTGGGGCCTCAGTCTTGCAATTGATTCTGTACAGACAGAAAACCCAACTGGTTTGAAATCTGTCATTTAGACTCAAACAAGAGACCCAAATGGACAAGAAATTGTATTGTTTGTCCTCTATATATTGAAAGAAGTTGGTATCCTGGTTGACTCAATTTATCTTAACCCAAAGAAGGAATCTCAGTTTATGGAAAAAAAAAAAAAAAAAAAAAAAAAAAATCAAACTTTGAAGAAAGATGCTTGTTTGTATTATTAATTCCAATTTCTTTTTCCAATTTTTGCCTTAAATACCCATCTCCACCCTCTGCAGGGTTCTTACTATACACTCAGTTGTAGGATTAGACAGCTGCTTCCTCTAAATAAAGTATTTACTGGACTTCTATTGAACAACAAAGACTCTTCTTGGGGGGGGGGGGGGGGGGGGGGGATAGTAGTAATTTATTTTGGCCTCTGCTTTTTCAAAGGAAGAAGAAAAAGGCAAAGGATTGTACCATTCAGTACAATCACTGATTTCAATATTATGTTTTTTTTGACACAGCACAATTGATATTCTGCTTTGCATTCTTGAAAGAAAATATATCAACATTTGAAAACTTTCTACATGTCAAAGAAATTTCCTAAAAAAAAAATGCTATGTAGATATTTTGCCCTAGTGAAATTCCATGAACAATGGCAACACAATGTATAGATTTCAAACAACTCCGTAGTTTACTGCTTCTTCTGCTGACTGTACTCATCAAATATATATTGTAAGATATATCTCTCAGCTTCTAATTTATTAGATGTATTAACACTCAGTAGTAAAGAATATGTTCTTACACATTTTCAAGTGAATACAAAATGCCAGCTCATTTTTTTCTTTTTATTTTCTTATTTTTTTCTTTCATTTTGATCAAAATTACCATGGCTTCTGTTTCCAGAAAATCACCTTTCTCTGGGGGGTGAATTTACTTAGCAGTTAGGCTGAAATACATCATATGACAGCAGCTATGTCTTATTAGTGTCTATTAAATATTGTTGATAAAATAGTACTGTGTAAAATGTTCCATATCAGCCCAAGGCATATGAGAAATATGACATCTTTTGGATGGAGAGGGGAGATTTTTTTTTTTAAAAAAAATTGTTTCAATTAAAACAAAACGTCAGTAGCGATACTTCGGGTTTTTTTTTCACTGTTTTTAACATTTGCATTTATTCTTTTGTGCACCCTTAGAAGCATAACAAATTGAGGCTACAAACCTTTAAAAAGCTCTTCCTGTGTCTATTCAAATATGATTTTCTTCCCAATCCATTTCCCTTCACCACCAACACCCATAAGTCACCTCTACTGCATAAAAGTAGCATTTTTTGTTCTTACTACTTTTTGTTCTCATTGTATTAAGTCTATCTTTGAAGCAGAAATTTAAACAAATATTCTAAATCTTTGATGATTTAATTTTGATATTTTTCTCATGCTTTTTTGCACACATAGATTATTAGTCTTGATCAGGTTTAACCATGAAGAAGTTGGCAAGTTCTCTGCTTTGGCTTCTGAATTTACATAGAAAAACACCAGGATATTTTTGTTCAAAGTTGGATTTTAAAATTAAGTTGGAGACATCAAAATAAGTTTTACATAGAAAAGAAGGCCCTAGAATTGGGTTCTCAAAATCCCTGATTTACTTGTTGCCACATAGTATGCGACAACATAAATAAAATAGCAAACAAGACCTGGAAACAAACGTGCTCAGGACCATGTCCTGCCCCTGAGGCCACCTGTCACAGAGGAGCAGTATTCATGTTTTGAAATTCCCTTGTCCTCCACAGCAGGGCAGCCATATGCAAACCACCTGCAGGAATTGTGTCTGGCCTGCACCAAGCTCCCAGGAATCAGTGGCACAATGACAAATGTCTCGGGCCAGAGCTGCAGCAGCAACTCTGTCAACGGCAAGGAAGATCAAATGCCAGTCCTCTGCTCTGGCTCTGCACAAATTTTTACCGTAGGCCTAGGTATAAGTCTAAGCAGTTTGATTGCCCAGTCCTTCGCTGTTTTGTGAATGGTTGAAGCTGAACTTCTGCTGCTTCTGACGTCAGAACAGCCCTGATTCCACACACACAAGCACAACTGAGATCCACAGACCATGACTTGGTGACCTGTCTTTCATAAATTCAGTCCTGTGGGGTTTCTTAAAGAACTATTCATGGCTTGGGATGATTGTTGTTTCATTTTAAACCCAGAACAGATGGGCTAAGGATACAAGAACTCTGTGTGTCCATGTAGAAACTGTACAGCTACATTTCTAGAAGGGATTCCCACATCTCCTTCCTGCTAAATCATCTGCAAAGTAAAGGACATGTAACTGCTCAGCAGATCACAGTTTGAAGCATTCAGTTAGGAAAGAGAGCTTAGGGTTCAAGTCCCACTTGAAAAGCTTCCTTAAATATATAGACTATCCTGGAGCAAAGCTGCAACAATTGATCTCCTGAAAGTGAGACACAAGTACAACCTCACCCTTCTCCTCTGTTCCAAGCAACTTTAGTGCTTTTGTAAAAAGAAGCAAATTCAAATAAAAACATGACCATGGAAAGGTCTCTTCACAGTCTGGCAGTTAAAGCATTGCTCTGCAAGATGGCTGAATTGAGGACAAGTCACAACCACACTGTTCCTGTCGAATGGCAAGTCAAAGCTTCCTGGAAGGGCTCAGGGCCTTCCCCTCTGTCAAGGGGAATGCACCCCAATATACATCTCTAGAAACTCCCACTCTTCACCCAAGAGAATGCAAAGGCTTGTACAGGTGCACATTATGGTGCTTTCTTCATTCAATTAGCTGTTTAGGAGACAATATTAATCTCTGGGCTACACTATTCATCCCTGAACACTGGACTCACTTGAATACCACACATCTGAAAGGTAACAGTTAACATCTGGCTCAGCAGTAGCCAAGTTCTTTTCACAGTTCGTTCCCATTCTGACAATTTATAATTCTATCCATTAGAGAATCTCTTTGGGATCCTGGTCATAAATCTAGATGAGAATTATGTGATGGGGCAGGAAAGAGAATCTGTGTTCTTTAAGTCATAAGTCAGAAGCATGCTACTGAAATTCTACGTATTTAGGCATGTGAAAGCTCAGTGAAATGAGTTTCTCACTACTTACTTCTCAGAAATAAGAAAATTAGAAAAAAAAAAAAAAAAAAAAAAATGTTGCCCAGAGGCAGATGATTTAGCCTTACATAATGGGGGGGGGGAGAGGGAAGGGGAAAAAAAACTTTTTTTCAAGAGGTTTTGTTTTAAGTTTAGCTTACACTAAAAGAAAATGGTAAATCCATATCTTTTTTTC
Organism: Oxyura jamaicensis; assembly: GCF_011077185.1. Lineage (NCBI taxonomy): Eukaryota > Metazoa > Chordata > Aves > Anseriformes > Anatidae > Oxyura > Oxyura jamaicensis. The sequence goes on along the minus strand of NC_048895.1, from coordinate 73,628,460 downwards.
TGCCTTCACTAGAAAAACATCGGTTTCAAATATTGTGGACAGGTGAGAATTTCCATCCATACTTGAGTGAAACAAAAATTCAGAAACCAGATCTCACGGCTGAAATATTAGCATCATACTGTGGGGAAGCTATCACATGGCTCAGGTCCCCCTCTGTCTGTTACCCTATTCATGTGAGCTGAACATCAAATTTTTACATTTGGGACTGAAAGAAAGCTCTTCAGTATTATGATGACATTCTAATTCAAGATTTACAGTCATGGAACTAGTTTCTGGAGCATTTTCAAACAGCATGTCTCAACACCACATATTTCCAGGCTGTAGTTTTAGCAGATAACAAAAATAGCTTTTAATGGATAGCATGGTGCTAGACACCAGTAAGTACATTCCCTGCCAAAACACTTAGAGCCATTTAAGTACATCCAGGGAGGCCAATGAACAGCCTTTATATATAACAACATGCAAGAAAATAGAAAGAGATAACTTTTTGCTTCCTTTCACCCAGACAGTTTCAGACACTGGGTCTTCTGCATACTGGCTCTAGGCTCATTTGTCTGGCAACTACAATGGCCTATGCATAAAACAGTGGCCTAAAGGCCACTTTGTTCCAGCATCTAGATTGCTTCTGCATATTTTTTTGTACTCAGTTCTCTCGTACTCGAGATGGTTTACCTGACATATCAGTATGCATATTTATTAGTGAAGTTTCTCAAATTGTCAAAGATTTCCTCTCTCAAATACTTAAAACCTGACTTGTGCAGCATGCCAATGTACTTTTTTTTCTTTTTTTTTTTTCTTTTTTTTAATACCACCAGTGTTTAATTTATGTTTATACTCCACTTTCCCTCTTTCAACTGACAGGTTGAAGATTTTTCACCTATCTCAAGGGTGGGACCCTCAGCTGCTCAGACTCCCTGACTAGAGCTCCATCTGTTTCCCAGCTATATGGAAGACAAGACAAGCGGCGGAGATGGGACTCTCCAGGAGCTGAAGACACCTACTGATTAATGATCCAGAAAACAGATTTTCTGGAACAGATTGTTATCTATTCACCCACAGCGTATAATACACGCTGCAATGTGTCAGAACAACTAGGTGTTAAAATGTACATTTCCTTTAAGAATACAATAATCTTTCCTTGGAATACATGTAAGGTTCTCTTATCCCAGCCAGCCTCCAACACAGGCTAGGGGTACCCAGTTGATCTGTTTATACCAGTTACCTACATCTCCATGTAAAATAATTCTTCTGGATGTCAGTATTATTTTCTGAAAATTAGCCCCATTAATCAGTACAGAATGCCCAATTTAATATTGGATGTAATTATGGGTATTCAATGTGGAAAGACTATAGAAGATCAGCTGTAAAGCTGTAAAGGAAAAAGCATTTCTACAAGAGGTCTTCCATTGTTTTACAGATACATTCCAAATGTTTCAGTTTTTAAATGCTCCTCTGTCTCCTCGTAGATGTTTTTTGATTTAACTGCATATTTTCTGATAGGTTAATATCACAAAGGCAATTTGTATAATCTATGACAAACTAAAAATACAGAAAGAATCCCATATTTATTGCACACAATAATTTCATTCTTATTATGTGCTTATCAAATGACTTTTTGACTATGCAATATTTAGCAAACAATACATTGTTTTGCTTTATTCAAGTCCTAAGCAACAAGCATTCTTTGTGATCACTTTTCACCCCTTCCTTACTCTGTCCTAATCATCACTCCTAGAACAGATTGAAGTTTCCTCGTGATTGTCATCTCTATATTGTTATTTCCATAGACAAAATAATAATACAGGAAAATTCTAGGGGTATGTTAAAATAATAAAATAGGTCTGAATACATCACAGAGTGCATTATGTGTCTGTTCAGATTCTGGTGAAAATTTTGCCATAAATATTCCATGGGCTTCACTGAAGTGTTTAAGAAAGGCAGTGAGACAGAAAGTCATTGGGCATGACCAGTGAATAATGGAACTACAGAAAAGAGTAAGAGGCTTTTGTAGCTAACTCAGCGATTCTCCTATAGTAGGAAGCTTTTGTCATTAAATTAGTAATTCTTCTAGGGTAAGAGAGAAAGATATGCATGTTCTATTCTCCACATCTTTTGGGGGAAGTCCACTAAAATAGAAAGGGAAATTCAAAAAGTGGTACTTGGCAGCCCTAATAATTCTCTCTTTTTTTTTTTTTTTGTTTTTTCTTTTTTTCTTTTTTTTTTACTAGCCTGCCAGAGTGTGTTTGAATACATTTGGGATTTTACTAACAGCAATAGTAGCGTAAGGAAAGAAACCTTTATGAGGCTGTAACTGAACCAATAATTTCTCTTTTATCCATGTCGCCTGCAGCTGCACTGCACTAGCACAAGACAACATGAACAGAGGCTGTTCCTCCCTCAGCTGCTTTTCTACATCCTTAAAAATCTCTTTTTTTATTCTCACTCCAAACTGCAAAGTTAATTGTTTTCACTGTGGTTTGAAGTAAATAGTTTTAAACTTAGCATTTTATACATACATAGACTATAAATATTATTGTGCTTTCAGAGCGGTTTTAAAAAATAATAATAAAAAAAGGGGAGTCATAAAAGATAAAATTTATGAGGGCTTTAAAACACACCTATGAGCTGCAGTAAATAGCCTTAATTATTAAGTGACAATCTCAAACATACACATAAGTAATCTCTGTTATTTCTTAACCAGCTGAGTTAAGGTAGGGGAATTTGGGATGTACATTGCTTTCTTTCATTCTAGAGGACAGAAGCAGTTATCCTAACTGTACATATTACGATTCCAATACCACAGAGTTCAATTTCAAATAAACAGCCTCATCTGTTTTTGTTATCTATCTATTCTTCAATAAAGGGGAGTAAGGAAAGGAAATGTCATGCACAAATCCTTGATCAGGCTAAAACGGTAGGTATCTAAAATTAGTAAGTGCATCATTAAGTTCTCAAAAAGCAGAAGTAAAAATGAATTTCACGCTTAGCCTATTTATAGCCATGTGCAACTGGCATAGTTTTCATATCACAATAATTGTTTCTTTGCAGTATAAATCTTTCAGTTTATGTTAATACAGATAGTCCTGTATTGTTATCCTTCCCTGTTCTCCTGCGTTGCAAAGAAGACATGAAGATTCAGTGCTTCCTGCAGTACAGTTGGTGACTGACAGAGTTACAATCACACTCACAAATCTCATTCTGCTCTATGGAGCACAGTGAATATTAAACTATGATGATGTAATACAGTCATCCTGATTACACAGTCCCTGAATTTTGTTTCTTTCCAGATGTTTAGTTCAAGTTTGCATGTTTCTTCATCATCAAAAGCTTTGAAATGCATGGGTATAATTATATTTATTTTCTTGCTTCCATGCAAATTTATAGGAGAGAGTGGAACAGTTCCATGAAGCTAGAAGGAAAAAAGCAGACTGTGTACAGTATGTAGGGTTGGGGATTTTAGTGATGAAGTCTTCTCTGTAGCACCTTCTTCCTTCTTTCCAGTGTTATTTTCCTTTCATATATTGCTCTGGGGCTGATTATCATCTTTGTTAGCTCTGGACTTCACCAGCTTTACCTGGTTTAGGCAAAATTTGTTTGTTTTCTTCTTATTATTTAGTTTTGTCACTCTGAATTGTTGCTGCTTGAATGTCTTCTTTCACAATAGCAAAGTGCAGAAGGAAAACAAAATGAAACAACATAAACCAATACACACACACAAAAAAAAATAATATCTATAAATATATATATATATAATATAAAAACAAGTCATGGATTCCACAGAGATACAGACAATTCTGTAAGGATGCAGGAAAATAATGCCATGTATAATGCAAAAAACATGGAACTTTCAGGGAAAAATCAGGAACTGGGCTATAGATACATAAATTCTTTTTAAAGATGCCTGCTTTTCTAGGAGTTTTGATCACAGGGAAATCTGAAGAGTAGGCCCAGGGCCTATCACTTTACCCTTTACTTTTTACAGGGAGAGTTCAGGGTACGCTCTCTGTCTTGATAGTTTACATGTTGGCATCACTGTAGCCTTTCAAATAAAAGCCACAGAGTTCAGCAGCATTGCAATACTTACCTCAGCCTGTGAGAGCTCCCAATGGTTTCATCTCAGTTCCCTGAGTGCACTCTTTCAAGTATTATAGCCAAATAGTAGTATAATTTAGCCCAAACAAAATAAAATTATCAGCTTTCCTGAATGTCATCAACAGCATAATACAGAATTTAATTTGAGGAAGTAAATGTTAGAGGGTGTTTGTTCTGTTTCTCTCCAGAATCGCATCACAGACTAGGATATAATTGATTTGCAGCTCTAACCACAAACAAAATCTGTTAAGATCAGAGTTGCCATAATATTATTAGTTTCAGTTATGGAAAGTTGGCAAGGGATTTACTTTTCTGCAAAAGGACACTAATTATCTCATTATCTGTAGTTTTAAAACCATTTTCAAATGTGATGCTAAATAATTACATATGTCAACAGTCACACAGCAGATAACACAAGAATTAAAAATGTCTATCTGCTTTCAGTCCATTCTCCTCAGCGCAAAAGAGCTGTGTAATACTCGGCTCATAATTTGATAACCCCAACCTCGAGGAAAGCGAGGAAACAGGAGGTTTATGTCAGCATTAGAAATATTTTTTTCTCACCCATTATATTATTAGTATAGATTCAAAGGCACAGAGATGATAATTCTGGCCTGGAAAAAATGAAATTCTTCTCTAAGGACCCTTTTAAAACTGATTTGCTCAATCAGAGCTCTCTCCTGCTACCTGATCGTGGCTATGGTGTTTTAGAGTGTCTAATCAAGACATGATTAGAGATGATGACATTAAGAAGGTTCAGGTTTAGTGCCATCATGGTGGCCAATCAATAAAGCAATTGTCCAACCCCATACCCCTGTACTCAAGGGATCTGTGTACAAATCTCATTGTTTACTAACCCTTCATGTCCTGCAATGAAAATAAAACTGGTATGCTCTTACGGTGTACAAATGCTCACTATAAGAATATTTTGTCTGGCATAAGCATTAATGCCTCACAGAACATTCTTTCAGTCTTATTTGATCTTTATTGTGATTACAAGTATATTCACACATCTGGTCATTTTTCATCCTCTCTATGCTTCACATGTTCCAAACCTGAAACAGAGCCTGACTGTAGTTCTGTGAGTATCAAGATATCAGTAAAATATGCTTTTGCAATACTCAGAGCCCTTTGAGACTAGTTTTGGAAAGGTAAGCTAATAAGGTAGTTTCAAAGTTAATTAAAAAATACAAATTAGAAAAATCTTCAAGCAAACAAAGGGTTTATTATGAAGTAGCAACAGGCTCCCTATCTTACAGCAGTAAACTAGATAAACGTGTTGTGAGTCTAAGCAAATAAAGACATCTTTTTTTTAATGTTTTGACAGGACAATCATTAGACTCAGCATCTCTTCAGGGCTGCTAATGACTCTCCTAATTTTTGACTAGGCAGTGGAAGTTCCATTTTAACTACAGAGGAGCAGAACCCAAGAATTCTTTCAAAGTTCTTTAAGGCAGAAAGAACTAATAATTCACACTGATTAAATAACAAAGATTCTGAATTATCCAGCTTTATTTACTTTGCAGTGCAGTTCATTTTGTTTCATAACAGAGCACAGCATTTTTATAATTTCCTTCAGGATTAATCTATAAACAGGTAGTTTTCCATTTACATCTGTGGGTGGCTACATTCTGGTCATAGTCACTCTTGTCACTCGAACTCCATAGATTTCTGTGCTTTGGCCAGGGTAACTGAAATCTGGACTTGGCAGACCACTCTTATTTCAGAAGTCACCAGTACAGAATGGGATTGTGTGGTGTTAGCGTCAGAACACTTTGAACAGAAGCACTCTCAACACAATCATTTAATCATTTGCTATTTAATAAGAGAATACATTTGCTTGTTATCTTTGTCCTGGTATCTGTTTACGTGTCAAGGTTTTGGCAGCAGGGGGCTGCAGTGGTAGCCTCTGTGAGAAGAGCCCAGAAGCTGCCCCATGTTAGGCAAAAGCCAGTTTCAGGCTGCTCCAAAAGGAGCCACTGGCCGGAGCCGAGCGAGTGAGCAACAGTGGTTGAGCCTCTGTGAGAGCAGATTTCAGAAAGCAGAAAACTGCTGCACAACAGCATCTGGGAGAGAGGAATGAGAAGCAGCCCTGCAGGCCCTGAGGTCAGTGCAGCAGGAGGGCAGGAGGTGCTCCAGGCAGGCAGCAGCAGTTCCCCTACAGCCTGTGGGGAGGCCCCTGGTGGAGCAGGCTGTCCCCCTGCAGCCCATGGGTCCCACATGGAGCAGATCTCCACGCTGCAGCCCGTGGATCTCAGCTGCCCAGCTGAGTAAAACCTCCACAACAAGGCTTGTTCCCTTGGTCTGTGTTTGTTGGTTGAATTTGGCTCATCGGATCAGATCATGTACTTCTCATTTATATATGTTGCCAAAGGGCACTTTTTTGTTGTTGTTCCCATGAAGAGACGGACTTAATTCTTGATTGAGTTTGGTAAGTATTTATTAGTAAGCATTACTTAACATACTTCAATGTGAAACTAGAAGAGTTGAAATTTAAAGCTACCAGATTTAAGATTCTTTCAAGATTTGAAATTCCTGAATACAGCAGTTCGCAAGAATGCCTTTTAAAACTAGCTTTCCTTAACACTTTAAGAGTGAAATCTCCTTTGTTTATTATTTTCATGGTGTTCAGACTCCTAACTGATACTGTGTGAAGGATTTGCTTCCGGGAAAAAAAAAAAAAAGAAAAAAAAAAAAGTAAATAAATCAACCAACTGTGACTAGGGGTAGCTTACAGGAGCAAGCCAGCAGTATTTAAGTTCCGCACTACAAACAGTGTGTGTATAAGAACATAAATGAAAATGCAACTGAGAGAGAGAAAAGGAAATAAAGATACAATTTTGAAATAAAAGGTAAATGGAAAGAAAGTTACATTTAAAATGAACCATTTAACGCAGGCTAAAAGTTTGAAATTATATTCTATTAAAAATAACAAAGAACCTGGGCAGCAAAAGTAGAATTTGACTACTATGAAGTTCCAGTAGAAAAAGAACAGAAGGAAAAGGCATGAAATCAACAGTGCTTTAGAACTAGAAATAAATAAATGGAAGCAAAATAAAAGGGATAAACTGCATTGTAAAACCTATGATACTCAATTTGTTGTAAAATAACGCAATACAACAATAAAGCTACACTGACAAAAAAAAAAAAAAAAAAAAAAAAACATTAAAGTTACCTGTATTTGAGACAAGGACAGGCCTCAGGTGTTTGGAGGAATGGCTGAAACAAGATTTTAAAGGGTTTTCAAACCACTAATAGTTTTATTTCTTTGCTTTACTTATTTTTACACTAGCAATTGCAAAGTGATAGACTACACGATAAGCACAAAGTGATAATAGAATTTGATAAGACAGAACATGTTCAGTGCAGTACAATTCATGATAGATGGTAAAACTAGAACAAGTTACAAATTAAAAAAAAAAAAAAGATGTCGTTCATTCAGGTCCAAAGCTGACCTCCCAGAATTCACAGGATGAATGTCAGATAAAGGGAAAAAGAAAAATATTTGCCCTGTAGCACAATTTGACAAGAAACCTCATGCTTAACCAAATACCTGTCCTCTTCCACATATATTACTGGGTCGTATTTTGGCCTAACTCCAAATCTACTTCAGCACTATGATCTCAGTACAAGGCTTCGCCCTCTCATTCAAAAGGTTTTTTTCTCCTCTCTTCCACTATGGCTTGACTCCTCTTTTTATAGCATGGAAGCAGTACTAGTTAGGCCCCGGTCCAAGACTTATTCCAGACCACATCTTAACCCGCAAGGAATGGAGAGAGGAAAAGAAAGAGGAACAGTAAAACCATCAGAAATATAATCATTTACTCCTGCAACTCAACAAGATTACTCAAGCCTTCAGCCTTGATTTCTATAACAGGGAATTTCATTGCTAAAGCGGAATTTTTATGATACACGTTCCTGCCAACAAATAAATACTCCAGGACCATTGATTAACATCACAGAGACCATCGTCTGGTACAGCTTTGTCATCTCTAGTCCAAGCAGGCTTCAAACTAGCAGCTAAAAGAAAATCTTTCTTATCCTGTGTTGGTTGCTTATTTCCCTACAGGCAGGGTACAATTTGCCAGTCTTTCTGTAAAATATTCAAAGGCAAAACAAGAAAGAGTATTACTAGTAAGTGGCCAGGGCACTAACTTTGCACTTACTAATGTCTCTGATCTCGTCTTCCTCTGTTCCTGATTACAATTAGTGTGTAGGCTCCTGGCTGGAAGCAGTCACCCTCCCACCCAGTTGGGTGTGTGGCAGTAGCTGCTGCAGGTGCAGACCCTCTGTTTTAGTCAGAGGTCCCTCCAGCCCCAGGCATGCTGCAGCTGTGCCTCCTCCTGTCAGCCTGGCTGCTGCAGTGTGAGTTTAAGCCCAGTTCTGGTGACTGCTCTGCTTGTACTGCTCTTCAGTAAAGAGTAAGGGCCTGACTCCCCATTGCCTTGGGCTGTGTGCTGTCATTTACCTCTATGCAAAGTGGGTATAACATACTGCTGCTCTAGCAGTACTTTAGACAGATGAAAACTACTAAGATCAAGGTAACAGCATGAGATGGTTTCCTCTGAGCAAGAGACTTCAATAAGATGCTTTCATTTAAGTGCAAAATTCTCTGCTTTTCCTGTAATGTAGATTTAGCCGAGACCGATTCTTTCACAGGCAAGCCTCTGAGTTGTTTTTGTTAGCTTTCTTGTTTTCCCCATAACTCAGCAAACACAGTCAAGGCTGCCACTGTAAAGGCGTCTTACCAGGCTTACATGATCCACACAGCAGGCTACAACAATGCCTACAAAAGATCTGACATAAAAGCAATTGATCCAGAGGAAAGGGATGGTAATCAAAGATAAAATTGTTAATGAAAGGGGGAAGAAATCTTTAAATAGCTGTGGTCTAATAAAAAAATGCAGGTGAAAGATGATTGAATTGTTAGCTTTAATTACAGAGAAACAAGTGGAAACAAGACTCCTGTGTCCCAAAGCTGAAAGTGGCATTCTCCTCACTACCGTGAACATTGTAAGAAAATGACCCATTAATGAAGGTGGCAAACTGGAGTCAGCAAAAATGTTGCAAGAAAAGGAGGCAGGACCACTAAAGTACTAAAAAGGAATGATGCAATGCAGTATACATTTAAGACTTGTAGCCTTTAATGGACCAAGAGAGAGACACACCTAATTCCTTATTTCTGGGTTTGTTTGTGTTTTCTGTGGCTGCTAGCTCTCCAGCTTGGTTCATTTCCATTCTCTGTAAGTTCACACAGTATGTCCTTGCTACTAATTTTATAACTTAGTTTTTATCATCAGATGTAACATCCTGTAGAAGGAGAATATTCCCCCTTATACAGCTTAGAAGTGTACAGCTTAGACTATACAGCTTAGAAATTGTGGCTGCACAGCATCTTCCCCTCTACCTACAGGGGTAGGCGATGTCCTAACATATCGTTTGCAAAACCAACAGTGTCTGAGTAGTTCAAACATCAGTGGTGCTATGTATCCAAACATGTCTGAATTACAGTCAAAGGCAAAACTCGTACAAGTTAGATTCAAACTAGACAGCTTGTGTGCCAACAGCAATGTATCCCAGTATGACTGCAGCTCCTCCTTCACTATTCCAAATCAATTACTCAATGTGATAAACAGAATTATAGAGTATAGCAGACATGTCACTTCTAGTAATATGTAATATACTGTGTGTATGTGTAATATATATAATTATAAATATTAGTAATAATAGTAATACGGGATAAATTAGCAATAAACCTTTTGTAGTAGATTTTCAGTGATACGTAAGTGGAATGTACTGCATAGAACATGCTTTTTTAATTAGTCCTCCTGTTTTTTTCAGCTGGAACATCCTCTTTCCTTGTCTAAACTGAATTACTTACAACAGGAAGATGGAGGACAAATCTAGTCCTTATATTTGATGAGTACTCTACCCATTCACTCATCTGTAGGCCAGGCTATCTCATTGTATGATGCAATTCCACCTCTCTCCATGGAATCCCACTTTTTGCAGTTAAATAAAGCAGAGTCAGGGACCAGTCTCTGGGCAAGTGGTTTGGCTTAGCTACATCCACACTACATAGCGCTTGGTTCCCAGCTTCCACTGGGCCTCAGTCATCTTATCTCATGCTTATCATCTCTCTACATTTTCTTTATAGTCCTAAATGCCCAGACTGCTAAGAAATCTGTGTTGCAGCCTATCAGAGTATTACTGTATGTAACTGGGGTGAAGCTTGAGTGTGGGTACATGGGAGCACTTCAGGATGCCAAGCTGGCTAGGATACTCTTGGAGGACTGTACAGGGCAGAACTGCTGCTCTGTGTTCACTAATGCATGCTATCTCCCAAATCCTGCCCAGTCATTGCCTCAGAAAATTCTGGTGGGTGCCAAAACCATGACTGAGAGCATGATTGCATCTCAATAACATGTATGAAGATAGAACAGTCGTTCAGCCCACTCCCTGAATCTGGTTTATTTAGCAGTGTAGGCACAGCTGATGATATACACTTTCCTGATTAGTTTGTTGGTTTTTTTTCTTTCTTTCTTTTTTTTTTTTTTTCTATTTCTCTTGTCTTGTTCTTTTATTACTGCCCCAGGCAAAAAGTACTGTACAATGCAATTGAGTCAGCGGAATCTTTTAAGAGGACCCAGCAGTCAACAAAGAAAAGCATAAAGACAGGAAGCAAGTATAAGGACCCAAAAAACTGATTACATAGAGACATTACATGAAATTAATGCTAATCCAAATCTGAGAAGGAGACAAAGGCTTAGATAGCCATGGCAGCAAATTTCCACTGATATGGTGACCTTCTTAAATATGCAAATTATTCTGTTTCCAGTGTCACAGATCACTGTTATAGCACAGCTACAAAGGATGGCTTAAGGTTTGGGGCCTTGTTTGCTTTTATTCCTCTTGAAAAACAGTGATGAGCTAAAAATACAACAGCAGAAAGAGACAATAACAGCTGCCTTTTACTGACACACTGCTCTAGCAGTTCAGAGGAGTTCCTTGCTGCTTTGCAATTAGTTACAAATTTTTGAAGCTCTTCTCTCCTTGCAGGGAAGAAACAATAGAGATGATGAGGGTTAATCATGGTGTGTGAGCCAACACTCCCATCAACGGGCTGTGATGCAGCAGCTACTCTGCTAGCTACATTGAACTGAACAGTCTCCAGCACAGAAAACCTGAAATAATAAAAAACATGGACTGTAATCACATTTACAAAAATGTCTATGAAGAAACTGGAATCCAGTGAATATGTGCAAAAAATGTGCCCTATTTTTCTAGGGACATTCACATTTATATTTATTTTACTGCAGTTAGGCTTCAAGTAAATGAAGGAAAAGTCATTATCTTCTGACCAGTATAATTAAAGAAGTGATTACTTTAACAAGTAATTGGTAACAAAATGCCTAACCAGTAATCAGAAGCACAAGCCATATGTTTTTAAATATGACCAAATCATTTGCATAGTGTTTATGTGCAATAAATTAAAGGCAAATGAAAAATCTGCTGACAGGAAATAAGTAGCAATAAGGGTAGAGCGATATGTTAAATCCTTCATTCTGGATCATTTAGGTAATGTTCCATTCATTTTAGATTCATGAGTAGAAGCCTTTACAGATTGGGCATGCACACCATAAATCTCAAGTTATCCATTATTAGGTGGCATTCTGCTGTTTGCAATTGTACATGTTTACTTTGTGCGTAATTAACTGCATAATAGCTGTCTGTGTTCTGCACAGAATTTACACTCGGGCTCTCATCAAAACAAATGACTCCAGAAAGTAGGGCAGTTCCATTAGACTGTCCGCAATCTGCATTTTCTAATACTGGATGCCAGAAAATGGAGCTGGAGCTTTGATTTTCTGACTGCAGTCAGACAAAAATCCAGTCTTTGAAAAGGTCCCATGTTTATTTTTCGGTGTATTTTATTAAATCTAACAGAAGTAGTATGAAGACCAAGAGGTGGAGACAGAGTGGAGCCAAGAATACCTAACAGAAGCTAGGATGATACATTTCCATAAAAATAATAAGTACAGAGCAGATTTGGACAGGCAATTGATCATTGCACAGCTCCATGCTATGGATCAAAAACTTCACCCTGCAGTTCTTCTATTTCTGTGCACGATTACCACTACTAGGTCAACTGCACCTGCCATATAGCTTCTTTATATACTATATGTCAGCAAAAGCTCCCAGATTTCTTTTTCCATAATGCAAAATTAGATGGAGAAGAAAATAAAATAAAATAGAATATGGCTGAAAGAAAGAGGGAAAAGCTGCTAATATGGAGGTCTGCAGCCACAGGATAAAATGAGACAGAACGCAGGGAAGCAGTGAATTTGACTATTTTATGGAACTGCAAGTGGATGTCTCTACATTTTTAAATGATCTAGATGTTACATAAAGAATATTTAGTACAAAAGCAGGTAGGTAGTGAATATTATTTTGCAACTCATCTGATGCATAAAGAAAGTGCTTTATAACAGGAGTTATTTGAAAAGTGATTACTAAAAATGTGTGGGAAGAAATCTTATAACCTACCCTTATGTTTGAAAGAAGTATTGTGATAAAATCTATCATGGTGCAGAATAATATAAATATTCATAACAAATAAAATCTCTCAGATTGGGCAGCTCTGAGCTAAAAAGCATGAAGAATACAAATGGTCCACTAATGCTAATGAGCTTCCATTTTCCCCCATGGAATGATGCAGGGCTTCACTGGAGGAAAACGAATTAAATGTGATATTAATTGCAAAGATGACTGCATGCTTTTTTTATATAAAGTGTTTTGTTTCTGTTGTTTTACAGGTTACCATACTGTAAATGTACTTCATTTTTTCTTTTTTTTTTTTTTTTTTTTTCTTACAATCAATCATACACTGCATTTACCTAGGGGTTTTTGTTTGTTTGTTTCTTGTTTGTTTGTTTGGTAACTGATTTTGCTCTTAGAGGTTGTGGTTTCTTTCAGGAAATCAGTGGGCAGGTTTTTTTTTTATTATTATTATTTTTCTAATTGCTTTTCTTGGTAGTGATCTCCCTCAGTCTACACCTTACAATCGCCAGAGAAGTTTGCTATATCTGATTCATATAATGTCAGAATATGGGATTTTTCTTTAGATGAAATTCAGGGATCTTGTGAGGCAAATGACAGTGCCTTTCCAGAAGTAATATTAAAACAGCTGTATATATTTACAGAGTGGCATGGTTTCCTTTATTTTTTTTCAGACTCTTCACCATTGAAAATTAGATATCAAAACATATCAAAACCAATACATATTGAAACCAAAACATGCCACATTCTGCAAATTGATATCTTAAACATCCGATACATTCTTAAGTTTTCTACATGTTATGCAAACAACAATTAGTACAAATGCAGTAGGAATGCAGTGAATATTATTTTACATCAATCTGTTTCATAAAGGAAGTATTTTAAAATAGAGGTTTTGCTCAGTCCCCATACTATGCATTTTTATGTTCTCTTTTGTTTTTGAAATACAACAGATGAGCTGTTATCAAACAAGCTTCTACTGCAGAATTTTCCAGGCAGATTTTTTTGTTTTATTATTTCCAACTCAGAGGCAATGCTGCTGCTCTATATCTTACCTTTCAACAGAAAGGTAAGATATATTTGAAAATTGAAAATTTTCAAATCATTATTATTCATTTTTATTCATTATTGAAAATTCCATCTCATTATTGAAAATTCCATCTGTAATTATTGAAAATTCCACCTGTAGATCATATTCTTTTTATAGATGATTTATTAGCATACATATATACCTCAATTTAATAAAAGAGGTCATCAAAGATTGCTAGGTACCTGCTGGAAGTTGATAGCATTTTCTGTTTATTTCTCATTTACACCTTTGAGATTCCCTACTCTCAACCCTGTAAGCACCACTGAACAAGTTGAAACAGAGGTCTGCATGCATCAAACAGCTACTCCCATCGTCATCCTTTTCATTCACAAACCCCCTACCATCAAGGAAAGGAAAAAAGGAGAGGGAGAGAGAGAGGGAGAAGAGACTGTTCAAAGAAAAATAAAATTGTAGACATTACATGCCACTGGAACCCATATGCATCAAAAGGATACTTCTATAAAACTATGTACAGGTCGGAGTTTTCAGTAAACTCTGCTCCATTCAGCTATGATTACATTCAACACTTCACTTTTAACATCTGTTGGTGTAAAGCAGCATAACCTCCTGGCTTTCAGGAAGCTTGAACATTTTTATTAATTGACCGCTTGGTTCTTTTCAACTTGTGTTCCTTTTGTTATATATTTTGATAATATATACATATCATGTATGTACATATGTGTGTGTATGTATGTCTTCGCTGTGCAATTTATATACATAGCTATACATACACATGCTGTGCTGAAAGATTATTTCCAATATATTTTATAACTAGAAATATACATAAAAACAATTTTGTTTCAGCAAATCTGGGCTGTTTATGACTAAAACCCTTCTGACAATATGTTGTGCTATGAGAAAGGTAAGGGATGAAAATTGAGATATTTTAGGATTTGTATTAGCTTTATAATGCTGGTTATGTACAGTACACTATAGTATAGTATTAAAGAGCACTCTTGGAAGAATCAGAGAATCACAGAATGGATGACGTTGGAAGGGACCTCTGGAGGTCATCTGGTCCACCCCCTTTGTTCTTGCAGGGACACCTAGAGCAGTTTGTGCAGACCCATCTCCAGATGGCTTTTGAAGACCTCCAGTAAGGGAGACCCCACAGCCTCTTTCACCCACACAGTACAAAGTGTTTCCTGGTGTTTGGATGGAATCTCTTGTGTTCCAGTTTGTGCCCATTGCCTCTTATCCTGGCACTGGGCACCACTGAAAAGAGCCTGGCTCCACCTTCATTGCATCATCTCTTCAGGTACTGACATGCAGTGATGAGATCACCCCCTGAACCTCCTCTTCTCTAGGCTAAAAATTCCCAGCACTCTCAGCCTCTCCTCATAGGAGAGTTGCTCCAGTCACTAACAGATGAGAGCATTCATAGATATAGAATGGTTTGGATTGGAATGGACTTTAAAGATCATCTAATTCCAATCCCCTTGCCATGAGCAGGGACACCATTGCTAGTGAGATTTTAAATATGCATAGTAAGAACCCACAAATAGCATTTTCTGTTTGATAGACTTCCTTTTAATAATAGATTATTATTTCAGGGCCAAAAAGCTTCCTCTTTATCTTTATAATACTTAATGGTGCATGAGGAGCTCCACTCTAATAGCTCCAAAGATCTGGGGAGGATTTTCCAGCAGGAAGAAAATTTCTTAGTCTGGACCTTTTTTCTACCTAGAAGTAAGCAGTGAGTCAAGGAGTGTGAAGTTGCATGTCTACAGCTTACAGTTAGTAAAATTTATGAAATTGATGAATTCCTACAAGTGACCAAAGAGGTCTACTCATCTGAACAGCTTCACAGAGATACCTCAGACTTTGGCTATGATTTGTTTTGTCTGCAGGACAATGATGGAAATAGGACTGCTCACTGCTCACCTCAACTACCTGATTCCTCTCACCTAGTTACTGATATTGACAATACAGACATTTAGATATGAAATAGTAATGTCCAGTTCCCCTCCTGCGCAAAGGAGAGAAAGAGGTGCTTCTGGAGCTCGGTGGCCTGTTTTAGGTAGTTGGCATGTTCTGTACCCTAGAAAACTCACCTGAGAGTCTTGTGTCACTGGGAAAGCCAAAGCAGGAAAACAGGCTGCACTATCTGAGATGCTGTTGGTGAGACTGCTCTATATTGTCATCATATTAGGTCTTTTGCAAAGGTTTCCAGCAGTTCATTCACCACAGCAAGCAGGCAACAAACTTTAATCATGTTACAAACTTATCCTGATAACGACATTCAGTTTCAGCCTGGTCCTCAAATCAGTAGAAGAAATTCTACTAGAAATTCTGGCTTCCAGAAAATCATAATGTTCTGGTTTATTGTTTTAGCCACTTTAATCTGTGCAAATGTATGTTTTGTAGACAATAATAATGACGTGTGTACCTCTGTTCACTAGGTAAAAAGTTCTGTTCCCCGTGAGACAGCAGTTTCCAAGAACAAACAGAATCATGAATTTTTGAAATATAATAACAAGAGAATGCAGGAAATAATTGGATTGAAATTTATTTCATTCAAACCATCCATTATAACTGCAGACTTTTTTTTTAAATGAACTGATTTTACATCCTGTATGTCTAAGCCATAGTGTCTATTATCTTTCTCCACTGGCTACAAAGGAAAACCCCAGTGAGAAAATCGGGTGAAGACACCTAATCAAAAGGTAAGCAACATGAATGCCACTATTCCTATTTTCTGACTGAGGTTTTATTCTTGCAGATGAAACATGTAAATTTAGAGCTTAAAGCCAACTTCTCTGGTGAGTTGTAAAGTATTTAGAGTTCTTATCCTTGATATCATCCTGGGTCACTGCTTCATTTACCCTGCAAATTTTTCTTATTCTAGGATTTTGATCAAAGATTCTGTTGGGAAAAGCCATCTTCACTGCTAGTTTTGCTTACTCAAGGTAGCAGGAGATTTTCTTATGGGAAAATATGCTCATTTTGATCAGAGCGCTACAGTCAGAGTAAGTTCCCAAGGCTGGTTTTCCCAACAAAAATATGAAACCGATACATATGAAAGTAATGACTACTTAGACCTATATTCCAGAATGAATATATAGGTGCATGTAAAACAAGCTATATTTAAGCTTCATGTCACTGATTTCTCCTTTAGTAAGAAGAGAAACTGTAAAGCCCTGGGCACTTATAACTGTTCTGCAAAGGTTATGAAAAGGAAAGTTACTGGCACTCATAAGAATCATTTCACAATATGTCTTCCACAGTATTATGTAGAATTTACTTAATCATAGAATCACAGAATGGTTTGAGTTGGAAGGGACCTCAAAGATCATCTAATTCCAACCTCCCCACCATGGACCTCCCACTAAACCTCCCACTAAACCAGGTTGCTCAAAGCCCCATCCAACCTGGCCTTAATGTTTAGTGATTTTCTGTAGTTCCCCCACACTTTGTAAATGCATTTGCTCACACAGTTAAAGAAAATGAGCACTCTACAAATTATCTGATATAAAGAACATGAAATTTGTAGAGGTATTAACAGGGGTCATTCATGTCTGGTTTTGGTAGATGTTTGCACCAGAAGAACTGTTACATCTGCTGTTTATAGACATAAAATCAGGAAAATAAAAGATCATACTCAATTCTACTGTAAACACAAATGCTTCTCAAAGATGCTGCTTCACAATAAGGTTTGCTGAGGTTGAAGTTGCTTTTCATAGCCCTGATTCCCTGATTGCTGCACAATAAAAATACTCTGATGCCCAACAGGCAATTTCTTGCACACTTTTAAAGTCAGCCTGAACCAGACTCTGTATTAATCACATCACTAGTATTGACTGTTTCATTTATTTTCCAGTCTAACTGTCTCAGACATACTTGAATGAAATGCATGTCAGCTCATAATGCCTGGTTTCTATTCAGTAATAGGAACGACAAATGTATAGTCTGCAGCAATTTATGTCAAACCAGTGTCATGTTATTTTTAAACTGTATTTGGTAGGGAGATTGAAGTGTTGTGAACAGGGCTATCAGTCTCTCCACCACCTACAACATCTTTGGAGGCAATTTTCATTACATTTGAATAATGTTTTGGCACAGGAACACTTTATCTCTAAGATCTGGAAGCAGCACTTACGCACAGTTTTCTTAAATTTATCATGTCCCACATATTCTGAAAGAGTTAGAAAGAAATGCCATTTTCCATTGGAAGCTCTGTTTAATGCCCATCAATGGTTGTGCAGAGACTACCAAGAACAAAACTGGGCATTCTGCAAAAACTTATTCACATGCACCATCAGAAATACCATCTCTTCCCCGAGAGAGAGACCATCAAGTTCTAAATTGGTGCCTTCCATCGCTGTAAGAGTCATACAAGGAAACTAACTTCACTGCCTCCCACAGCCTACTGATACAAGATGAAAGAGCCATGTATCCTCTATAACAGAAGCTGAAGTGCTTCCTACAGAGATTTCACTGTCAAAAGAGAGATGTTCTATCAAGCCCTAGTGAAGACATCTCCCTAAGGTTTGGTAAGGTCCAACACTGGATACAACACTGCATACAACATTGTGAATTACCCCTGCCTGTACTCTGCCCTGCGTCACACTCTGAGGCCTATCTGCAGACGGTGGCAGATCACCATGGCAACTTACATCGGCCTGGATGTTTATGGTTTACTGTTCCTGTTAGAAGTTTAGATACTGTTCCTTCCTCAGTAATCATAGCACGTGAAGACTGAACTAAGAGCCTATACATTTATCTTTACTTTCTGCCTGGTATTTTTGTCATAACTAGTTTTATATTTCCACTAACAATAACGTGAGTTAGGCATTGCAAAGAGGACCAAGAAAATGAGAATAAAGAAGTTGTCCTTAACCCAGAAATGTTTATGTGTTAACACTTTTATGAAACATCACGTATGTAAAAGAAGAGAGAGAACACATTTTACAACAAATATGGGAAGAATGCAACATAAATTTGTTGTATAGTGATCAGATTTTATCTACTAGCTTTTTCTAATGAAAATTTCATGTTAGTGGGAAAGTATTTGGATCAGGGGAAATCACTCTGCTTATCCCAAGGATCCTATTGTGCATGCCATTCTCAGCTCCTTACTAGGAATGGAATTACTGCTATTTTGAATGAAAAGGGCAATGCTTCTCTACATTAATCACTATTAATCATCATTATTAAGCAGTCAGGAGAGCCAGATCCCATCCCTCACTGCTGTTTTGACATATTCCTGAAAACAACAGCTTTGAACTTTCAATGTTCAAAATGGAAATTTCAAAGAGACTGTATGAAAAATTTAAAAGTAACAGTGACATATTCATACATGTTTGTTTCAACTGAAAATAGAAAGGAAATAGGAGAAAAAAAGCCTTAGTATCACAATGATGTACCGCCATACACAGGCTTATTTTCAATAGCTAGCATTTATGTAAACACAAACTGAAAAAAGGTCCATCTAGGCCAGTATTTTGTCTCTTGTTGTAACCAGAATGCTACACTTCATAACAGTAAAATTGAAGCAAGCATATCTAATGCTTTCCCCTGTCTTCAGCTATTTTCAGTTCAGTTCACTTCCTGATTTAAAGAGATTTTCCTTTTATAAATACAGTTCCTAAGTTATAGTACTGTGGTAGTATAGTATGATACTATCTCTCAATAACCAACTATCAAAAGTAATCTAGCCTATGCTGGAAGCTTTTCATTGGCTTATTTATCCTGATAATCACTGATTAAGTCATATGTAGTTGGGCCAGGTGAATCTAAAAGTTGGCTAATTAAACTTGGCTCTAAATTAACATGATGTCATTACATTGGCTGCACTATAAAACAATGTGTTGTTTTGGGGGGTTTTGTTTTTTACAGAAATGCCACATCAAGAAGTTGATGTTCCACAGGCAGTTCACCAATGCTCAAGAATATGCCTAAAGAAGGCAAGTGTTTCTTGACCTCTTCTATTGAATAGGGAGGAACCTAAGCCATACCAATTGGATATCTAACAACTAAAGATTAAAGTGAAATGGCACATAACCCACTCTAGTCACCTAAACATGTATCACTGTTTTTCAGTATTGTTTTCTAGTGTAGTTTTCCACTATTTGTAATATTATCTACAGCCTTTGTTATTTTCTGGGTGGCATAATATGCTGCACATATAACAGTGGAAGCTTTTGAGGCAAGTTTAAACTGTATTCCTGAGGATAACAATGTTTAATGCTGGGCAAGTGTAATAGTCTACCATAAACTCCAAACTACTATAAAGATATTTAATGATGAAACACACTGTTGCATACAAATGTTCTCTGTACTTTCATCTCAGATTTTGATATATCAAAAAAATAGAAAAAAAGTTGTTGTAAGATTGTGACCACACACACTTACTGCCCCATTACTGCAGCTCTGTTAGAGATACAGGCCCAGGTCATGTCTTTGATGGATTGAGACATTAACATTGCTAGTATTCAGCCTTTTCAAATCCATTTAAAAGAGATGCAATTAGAAATCATCTCAGTGACCCTTTCTGGTTCATAGCATGGACATGGGACACGTAATTACTGACTTAATTTTACTGTGTTTTCTGAAACCACTTATTTAAATGAACATGGAGAATCTCTTCTCTAAGGACACTAATTTTGTAAATATTATATGGATGATCAAGTTCTCTAACTTGTTACTGAAGGTACAAAATTATTTCTGTGAGACCAAATGCACAATTGAGTAAGCATCGTCTTTGGCAAGGTCTGCACTGTTAGAGTTGTTATCCCTTCAGTGAGGTGTTAAAGGGAAGCCCCATCTGCTTGCTTCACTTGACAGATGGGAGTTAAAAGACCCCCTGTAGCACTACA
Source organism: Oxyura jamaicensis (assembly GCF_011077185.1). Classification (NCBI taxonomy): domain Eukaryota; kingdom Metazoa; phylum Chordata; class Aves; order Anseriformes; family Anatidae; genus Oxyura; species Oxyura jamaicensis. The sequence goes on along the minus strand of NC_048895.1, from coordinate 73,607,901 downwards.
GTCATGCTAACTCCAGTGTCCTTGCTAATATTCTTCTATCCATCAGTCAGATAAGTCCTGATCCTGCATCCTGTAAGCTTGAGTCATTGCTGAATATAATGCACATTGCTTTAGGCCACAGTCATTTTTCTACCCTTATTTATTGAAATATTTTCAATACTACGCATATAAAATTAGCTTTGCAGAGACAGACCTTTGCCAAAGCCACTCATCTGATCATTTTGAATTTGGAGATACTTTTGGTTCCACTCTGTAGGAACAACTTTCTTGGCCCAGTCCTTACAAAAAATTTTAACATAAGTAAGTTGGGAAAAATAATAATTTACTTGCAGCAATATGAAACGGATGTGAAATCATTGGCAAACTATTGAATCCCTCCTTGTATGGGTGACCCTGGGTCCAATCTCCAAAGAGCAGCATCATGATCTGAATTCTATGACTCAAGACTGATTTCTAACACAAGTCAGACTGTGCTATACCCAAGCCTGCAAAATATGAGTTTTAAAAACTTTGTTTACAATTATTTATGTAAAGCTTCAGCTCTTCACTCTGTTTATGAACTATACATTTAAATGGCTTTAAATCTTCTTTAAGTTCCACTATAAAACTGATATTTGATTTACTTCTGCTCTTTATGGTTCATCCTCAAGGAAGGAAAAAAAAAAAAAAAAAAAAAAGGCAAAAATGAAGAGATTTCATTAGACATTCATTTTGACATTCTGGCCCCACCAGAAGAAATAACATTAGTTCATTAGTTTTGTATTTATCCATCTATTTTTCTGTTTTAGCTAGAGAATCTCTGTTTATAATTTTTCAGAGACATATGGGCAACCTTCCAGTTGTGCTGTTAAAATCCTTTACATCTTAACAACATGCTAATTAATGTTCTCTGATGGTTCTGCATGCAAAACTGTGATGGAAAATGTGTCCCAAAATGAAAAAGGTCGGAATTCAAGAGCAAAAGTTAAGTGATGTCTCTCGCTTTCTTTGGTTGATATGAAACCTTAGTTTAATACATCTGAAATCATATTTAAATAGCAATAGTTTGAATTTCAGAGAAGAATATATAAAGAGTTCTTTAAAGTCAGCTCTCACAATAAAAAGGCTGACCATTCATGTTGCTTAGCAACTCCATTTTGTTACAGAGAATCCAATATTGGATTGTAATGATTTGGGAAGTGCTCGTTAGAAGTAATAATTTGCATAAGAAACATATTAATGTCTGTTCTCTTCCAAAACTACACTTCTTTACTAAAATTGTTCAACAGTAGACCAGACTCAGCCATTTACCTGTTTTTGTTATGCTTTTGGGTATGCTTTTGTTCTTATGAAAGGGCAGGTGAATATCATGTTATCAATAGCACATTGATGGAACAACAGAATTTAACAGGGGAAAAAACAGTCTTGCTTGGGCAAGACTCACACTTCTAAGATAACAATATTTGTATTTAATATTATGTCCAATCAGAGAATCAAGTAGAAGTTTACTACCATTCAAGCTAGAAAAGATAGGTTAAGATATCCACCCTCATGGGCAGGTCTTCCACTATTTATTCTTAACATTTAATTTTTTTTCTTTCTGCACAAGTTTTTTTTCCTGTTGTTTTTTTTTGTTTGTTTGTCTGTTTTTTTGTTTGTTTGTTTGTTTGTTTTTTCAGGGAAGTGGTGATGTTATATAATTTAGGCATTAAAATCAGTATTAAAATTTTAATATCATATCTGCTCTATGTTCCTATCTAACTTTTTGGTGGGCAGAGTCACTACACCTAGATTGGCTGAGTCAGAGTAAATTTACTGTCAGGAAACAGGCCTTTTTGGGTTACTGCTGATTTTGGATGTTTCTTGAATATTAAATTTATGTTTGAATACAGACCTTTAAGCTCACAAAAACAAAACAAGAACAAAACAAAACAAAACAAAATAAACAAACAAAAAAAAGCACTTAATCAACACAAATTAATCCAAATTAATCATTTTTAGTTGTTGAATTCTGACCTTTCATGTCCAAAATTTTAAGCTTGATGAATGTGTTTCATTTTAAGCTTGCAGGTAGCCCCACTGAAGTATGACTTCCCTTAATCTCTACAGAACTAATATATGACAGAGGCTAGAGAAAGACTAACAAATGAATATGCCATTCTACTCCCCATGGTATTGGCTTCCCACCTAGTGTCAGTCCATGGCTGAAGAACATACTGAGACAATGGTTACATTTGTACATCCATGTTAAATAATCACTTTTAAGATTCTCTTTTGTGAATTCATCTAAATTCCATTTTCTCACATACACTTGCAGCTTCTACAACATCCTGAGGAAAAAGATTCCCAGGTTTAAGTCTGTGCTGTGGAAAGAAGGACTTCTTTCTGCTGAGTGTTTTAAGCCTGTTACCTGTTAATTTCATTAAATTCCTCTGGTATTTTCTGACATGAGACATACAGTCACCAACTCTTCCCTGCCACTGCTTCCACATCTGAATCAGAAAGATTTCTGTATCAGAAAGATTTATTGGTTTATTGAATCTACCAAATAATCATCTATTTCTTTTCCATGTTATATAATCATCTGCTTAATGTTGTTTGTACAGAAACCATTTGTAGTACCTCTGCCACCATTATCTTTACCTCTTTTTGTTCTACTGCCTCCTTCTCATTTTTTTTCTTTTTTTTTTTCTAATAAGAAAACCAAAATCACGTGAAGCATTCAAGATTTAGCGCACTATTAACTTTGACAATGACATAACTATGTTTTCTTGTTTTATTTCTTTCTTATAAGGCATTCTCACATCTTGTTGGCAACTTCTTCCGTCCATGCCCCAGAATTCTGGCTACCTGAGCTCAGGGACAGGCTTTGGTGCAACTAAGTGGCATTAAATCAGAAAGCTGTTTGGAAAACTGGGAGACAGAGCTGTCTTTGCTCTGAAGCTGCATATAATCCTGGGCTTTTGCTTTTGGTCCTTACCTAAGCTAGAGTGCAGCTATACCCTTGCCAGGCCACATACCCTTCTGACCCAGACACTGATCCTGGCTTACAGATTTGACTTCCTGTCTTGCCCTCAGACCTGTCTCATCACTACAGACTTGTCTGGCAATCATCAGGCTTTTGGCTAACCCTGGCTGCCATCACTCACTTTATTCCAGTACTGCTGGCCCTGACATCACTCTTGACCCTTGATCCATTTTCCTCTGTGGAGCAGCCTCCTTTCACTGCTCCCTGACAATCACCTAGAAACCTAGGTGAACTAAGCACTTCTTCAGCATTCTTAATTAACCAAGTTTTTGTTTAAAATGAAAGAAAAACAAAACACAATTAAATGTGGCAGGAATCATAGAATCATATAATCATAGAATGATGTGGGTTGAAAGAGATATTAAAGATCACCTAATTCCAACACTCCTGCCATGGGCAGGGACACTTTCCACCTCCCACTAGACCAGGTTGCTCAAAGCCCCATCCAACCTGGCCTTGAACACTTTCAGGGATGGGGCATCCATAGATTCTTTGGGCAACCTCTGCTAGTGCCTCACCACCCTCAGAGCAAAGAATTTCTTCCTTATAGCTAATATAAATCTACCCTCTGCTAGTTTAAAAGTGTTACCCCTTGTCCCATCACTACACTTCCTGATAAAGTGTAGTGCATTCCCTCTCCATCCTTCCTGTAGGCTCCCTTTAAGTACCAGAAGGCCTAAGATGTCCCCAGAGCCTTCTTTTCTATATGATAAATAACTTCAATTTTCTCAACCTTTCTTCATAGGAGAGGTGCTCCAGCCCTCTGATCATCCTCATGGCCCTCCTCTGGACCCACTCTAACCAGCCCATGTCCTTCTTGTGCTGGGGGCACCAGAGCTGAACACAGTGCTTCAGGTGGGGCCTCACAAGAGCAGTGTAGAGGTGGAGAATCCTCTCCCTTGACCTGTTGGTCACACTTCTTTTGATGCAGCCCAGACCTTCTGGGCTGCAAGTGCACATTGCTAGCTCATGTTAAGCTTCTCATCCACCATTACACCCAAGTCCTTCTCCACTTGGCTGCTCTCTATCTACTCATTGTCCAGCCCGTATTCATGTCTGGGATTGCCCCAGCCCAGGTGCAGGACCTTGCTCTTGGCCTTGCTGATCCGCATGTTTACATGGGTCCATCTCTCAAGCCAGTCCATGTCCCTCTGGATGGCATCCCTTACCTCCAGTATGTCAAATGGTGCCATCCACAAATTTTCTGAGGGTGCACTCAATCCCATTGTCTCTGTCACCAACAAAGATGTTAAACAGTGCCGGTCCCAGTTTTGACCCCTGAGTAACAAGGAACAAAAAATTAATCCATGTTTATATAGAGACAAAATAGTTAGCAGTGATATTTTAGGTATAAGTGCCCTGCCACTGTTTCCACACTTGAGTACATATAACCAAGGAAATATACATCTCCTCAATACAGAATAATCTTTTGTTTTGATGTACTTGTGACTTGCTGCCACTGTTTAGCAGTACCCCAATGCTGCTGACCATAGGAATAGTCTGTCCCCCACCCTTTGGTGAAAGTACAATGTGGTGGTTTTACCCAGCTGGGCAGCTGAACTTCACAACCACTATCACTCCCTCTCCTCAAAGATAAAGGGGAGAAAATATGATGAAAAGGGCTCAAGGGTTGAGAAAAGGACAGGGAGATCACTCAACAATTGGCATCACAGGCAAAACAGACTCAGCATAGGGAGGCTATTTATTGCCTAACACTAGCAGATTAGAACAGTGAGAAACTAAAAGCAAACCAAAACCACCTTCCCCCATCCACCCTCTTCTATGTCTTCCCCCCAAGCAGTGCAGGGGAACGGGGAATGGGGGCTGCGGTCAGTCCCTAACGCTTTGTCTCCACCACTCCTTCACAGTCACTCTCTGCCCCTGCTCTACGTGGGGTCCTTCCCACAGGATGCCGTCCTTCCCGAACTGAGCCTGCGGGGGCTGCCCACAGGCAGCAGCTCTTCAAGAACTGCTCCCACACGGGTCCGTACCATGGAGTCCACCCGTCTGTTTACTTGGACATCTACATAATCCGACCCTTTACTCTCCCAGTTTATAGAATCATAGAATCATGGAATAGCTTAGGTAGGAAAAGACCTCAAAGATCATAAATTCTTATGATACAAATGTATTTAATTCATGATCGTTAAAGTACATAAAGATTAATTCTAACTGACTTTGACATTCACAAAACAGTATCAGCATAGTCCACATGAAAACATGTTTTCTTCACCTTTCAAGCAGCCTTAGGTATCTCATCAAAATCTTCAGTTTTGGCTTTGGTATTTCAAATAGTTAATGCCAGCCCTTTTACACCAGAATTTCTCTCGAAAAAGTTTAGAGGGCTGGATTGAGAACAAGAGACATAACTAAGCCAGATGGTAAACCTGTCATTCTGGAACATCGTCAAGTGAGCATATTTGCTTAAGCATAAGATTTTGTTAAGATAAATTTTGGACAGTTCAGAAATGTTCAAATAAAGGTGGAATTTTCAGATTCTCGTTCATTTCAAATGAGGGTCTAAGCAACGACACTGGCATTCAGGGGATCTTCTATCTCCTCCTTCCACAAGACAAAGTGAGAACCCAAACAGCATGTCTTTTGTCATCTTGTGTTGCTGCTTTCTTCTATTTTGAAATCATACTCTTGTGTTCATAAGACAATGTATTGTCTTGAAAGCATCAAAATTCAAATTATTTTCACAAAATTCCTGCAAATGTGAGATGAGGAAACACTCATATAACACACAAATATAGCTCACTTTAGCTAACATATGGGGTAAAAATGAAGGAAGCACAACTACTGTCACCTTATATCACAGAAAGAGGCATAGTGTGACTGGCAGGGAAACTGCTGAAGAAATAAAATACATCTTGGACTGTAATTCACAACTACTTGCTCCTGAAACTTCATCACCTACATAAATCATTACATAGATCTTCAAACAGACATACGAAGCAGTCACTTAGAAAACCACAGAAGCCTCTCTGATGGTTTTGAGTCTGCTTGCAGTTCTGGAGTCATGCACTGCAATAGAAACCTTTGTTATTCCCAGCATAGCTCTGAAGAAGGTCTGTCCACTACAGCTGGGGCAATGCAATGATTTATCACAGAATCACAGAAGCACATAGGTTGGAAGAGACCTCCAAGATCACCTAGTCCAATCTTTGACCTAACACTAACAAGTCCTCCCCTAAACCATCCTCCACTAAGCGTCTTTTAAAGACCTCCTGGGATGGCGCTGACTCAACCACTTCCCTGGGCAGCCTATTCCAATGTCTAAAAACCCTTTCAGTAAAGATCTTCCCAAGCAGCCTCCCTTTCCCACCAGCGAACAGAAGATGTGCTGCTTCAGTATCCCTGCACTAAGGGAAGCCATTGCTTTTCTTTGGAGAACTCCTGTGGGGGTCAGTTGTCCCCCTACCATCAGTTACCCGGTAACTATCTCTCTAGTCCTCTATAGTCCCCCTACTATACAGTTACCACTGTAACTCTCTCTCCAGTGGACTGTAACATTAAATAAGCATTATTTGTCTTTCTTTGCCTTAGTTTGATGCAGTTAATATTTTTCCAGTGGACATACCTTCCTTCAGGATTAGATAAACTGAAAAAATAAACAATAAAAAAGCCAATAACCTCTGAAAAGCAAGAAAGAAGTCTCTCTTTGAACAGAAACTAGTTGTATTTATTTCTTTCTGTGGATCACTGGGGGGGGGGGGGGTTGTTTGTTTTTTCCTGATACATTTTCTAGATGTTGAGAAAATAATAATACTTCAAAGATACAGCAACAAGTTTCTCAGTGAGGCATGAGTCTGTGTCATCGGCACATATCTTCCCAAACATTGCAGTGTCAGCGTAAGCTCCATTACTGTTGCCAGCATGTATTGAGTCCTTTCTTATACAAACACTGAAAAAATTGCATTTCTGATTTTCTTCCAACACTTTGGTTCAACAGCAGGTATAACTTATACTTTTAATGGCTTCAGCTTGCGAAACCTCTGCTTTTATTTTAGATTTTTCATTTTCTGATTTCTACATGCAACTCTTTGTCTCATGTTCTGCTTTTTATTTCTGTCAATTAATAATTATGTTTGGAATTTTCAGTCACTTATGGGAACTAAATACTCAAATCCCATTACTGTTCAATTAGACAGACATTCACTTCTTAAGGGGATCCAATGAAAATCGTAGTCATTATTTTTGATCCTATTCTAATCCAACACAATGTGGCTCATTCTTTTAAATTCTTTTCTCTTCATTTAAATCCTAGCTAGGCGCATATTTATGCCTTGATCTCAGTGATAGTCTTGTGGGCTTTAGATGTTACCTACTCTCAACAGACAAATGTTGACTGTCTGTTCCAACTGAGACTCTATCAGGCCTTACTAATCATAGAATGGCTTGGATTGAAAGGGACCTTAAAGACCACCTAGTTCCAATCCCCCTTCCCCCTCCACCCCCTCCCCTCCCCCTCCCAACATAGGCAGGGATGACACCCACTAGATCAGGTTGGCCACTGCCCCATCCAGCCTGGCCTTGAACACCTCCAGGGACTGGGCATCCACAACTTCAGTACCCTTACAGTGAAGAATTTCCTCCTAATGTCTAATATAAATCTATCCTCTTATAGTTTAAGACCATTCCCCCTTGTCCAATGGTTTTAACCTAAAAGAACGGGTGGTGATGCACTAGAACAGGTTGCCCAGAGAGGCTGTGGATGCCCCATCCCTGGAGGTGTTCAAGACCACGTTAGATGAGGCCCTGAGCAGCCTGATCTAGTGGGTGGTGTCCCTGCCTATGGCATGGGGGTGGAACTAGATGATCTTTAAGGTCCATTCCAACACAAGCCATTCTATGATTCTATGAACACACAACAGGGAAGAAATTAATGAGGAAATTTATCAACCTGGATCCAAAGAAGCACTCTTTTAAAAAAGCTTTTTATACACATTTTTTCTACTATACATAGTCACTCCCTAAACATTTCTTTACCACACTAGCTAGAACATTGAACTATCAAACTCCTGATGGTTATATCAGCCACATGTTAAATCTGACTTTTCTCAAATATATGTTAGCAGTTAGTATCATATTGCAAGTCTAACATTACATAAAAGTAGTAAATAGCGAAGTAAAATTTATCCTAGGGTTGCTCTTGCTAAACAGACCTCTCATGTCTTCATTTTTCTTTCCAGAGGAGTTTTCAAGATAACAGAGACTCATCAATGTTTCTCAATTCACTTCATTTTAATTAAGAACTCATTTCGCTCCTATCTTTCCCCGCTTTCCAGGAGAAATAAAAAAAAAAAAAAAAAAAAAAAGTCATTAAGGTCATAACAAAACATTACAGAAAAGTTTCATATAGCCCTCATACATGACATAGAATATTCTCTTTACCTTGCTTTCTCTTCAGGAGCAATTACTTTTTCTTTTTTTTTTCCTAAGCGATGACCTAAACCTGAACCTATTCTCTAATCAGTATAACCATGATTCCTCCTCTCTTACTGTTTTTCTTCACTGCAGCTCCTCTTTATTTTGGATTTCCTTGATTGCTTCTGAAAAAAACACTGGGTGAATTTCAGTGCTGCAAGCTTAAAATATAATAAAAAATAATTATTTATTTAGATAGTTCATCTGGAAAACTACTTAGTTGAATCTTATTTCTGGAGAGAATTTGTCAATATTTCAGTACACTTATACCACAAAAACCTTGCACTGAAAGTAGTAGTCTTGAGGAAAACCAAGTTATTTTGTTAGTATTGCTGTTTTCCAAAACACAAGCCATGCAAGCATTTTTATTTACTTTTAATATATTTACCCCAAGGCATTGTTGGCTACATGTAGGATTTTCCTTTAGGATTTTTCTTTACATCCTTCTTGCTGACAAAGCAGGTTTTTTTATTCAAAGACACTAAAGCCACTCTCTCTCCAAGTAATGCAAGTACTGTTGCCACAGTTCAGTGTAGACAACAATGGCCAATTTCTGTCATATCCAAATTTAATACGACATTTTGCGTTGCCTTTTCCGTTCAACAAATCACACACAAAGTCCTAGACAATGTGAAATACAATTAACATTTTCTTTGTGACAAATATAGGGGCATATTTTACTTACATACATTCTCAGTGAGATGTTTCAACAATAAACTGATCAGGAGGTTACTTTAACCTCTTTCTGTGGAGAAGCTGGGCCTGCCCCGTGCAAAACACAGTTCCACCAAGCTCCAAAAACCCCACCACAGGGCATGGCTGGGCCCAGGAGCCACCCTGGGGGCACCTATGAGAAAACACACTTGAAAAAGAGCAAAAAAATGCTCCTGACAGTAACAGATAAGGACAAAAACAGCAAACATGAGCAGCAAGTCCAGAGAAGAAGGAGGAAGAGGAAGTATTCCTGGCATCGGAGCAGATACCCCTGCAGCCCATGGAGAACACCAGGGTGGACCAGGTAGCTGTTTCCTGAAGCAACTACAGCCCTTGGAGAGAAAAGCTCAAGCTGGAGCAGGTTTGTCCTGCAGGACTGCAGCCTGTGGAGAGGACCCATATTGGAACAAGGGAGAAGTCAGGGGAGGAAAGAGCATAAGATGAACTATTAAAGAGCAGAAAGGAACTGTTATGGACTGACCACTGCTGCCTTTCCTTTAACTGGCAAATATATATATCAGTTTTCCCTATGTCAAGTCTGTTTTGCCCACAATGGTAATAGGTTACTGACTTCTACATCTTTATCTCTACCCACAAGCTTTTCAATTTTATTTTTCCCCCTGTTTCTCTCCTGTTCTGTTGAGCAGGGAGGTTGAAAGAGTGGAAAGGATCTGGCAGCTAGCCAAGGTCAACCCACTGTACAGTTTTACGTGTCCTTGTACAGGTTACTTACCACAGTTTTGATCCTAGTTTAGGATCCATGTTTCTCAACTTTTCCCAGGTCAACAGACAACTTAACCTTTTAGGGGCTGGAACTTACAAGGTAAGCTGCAAGCCATTTCTTTCTGCTTTAGTTTGTTTGTTTGTTTAACAAGTTGAGAGTTTGGTTTTGATTTGTAAAATTAGAGCTATTTTGAATTATTTGATGTTTATTGCTGAGTAGGTACATAGCAAATAGGATGCAGTGTACAACAGTCATTAAGTAAGCATGCTATAGCAAACTGGTTTATTGTATTAGCAAAGGGTAATTTTGCACATGCTGATGTATCACCAATCTACAGGATTTTGTGTCGAGAAATGAGATAGTTATGAGCTTCTCATTTTTACCACTTTATCAAAGTGCATCCACTGGAACTGTGCATACAAGTGGAAACCACTTCTACTGGAATGTGGCAGCATGAAATATTATTCACTAACCATTCCCATTACTCATGTTAGATAGAAGCAGGATGGCATCAAAGGAATCTAACTGCAGAGATTCGAGTGGTGAATAAAACTAATTAGAGTCACATTTAATATCTTTATGTGGTTTATGTCAAACTAACAGTATGTCTGTACTCCCCATGGCAAGTAATAGGTGTCTTAATTTTTCCACAATAAATCACTATAGTTCTCTATCTCAGATAATACTTGAATAATGTGAAATTATAAGAATTTTGTTAGAGAAATATTTTAATCTTCTGTCTACCTTGCCAGGAGGAATGTTAATGTATAAAACCAGTTCTATGGTTAATGTTTCAGTCTGAGGTGTGAGATAATAATAACTTCTATTTTCAGCACCAATGTAGACTACATAGATTACAAAAAGGACTGTGTTACTTACTATGAATAGACTAGTCTAAAAAAAAAAAAAAAAAAAAAAAGTCATAGGAAATAAGAATGAGCTTTCTTCCATTTTCTGTTACATAGAACTTATCCTATGAAAATAATAAAATATTAATAATTTAAAAAATTGTTAGAATCAGTGAGGTTACTTAGGGCTTAGCTCATAATAAGTCAGAGGAAAACTTGGACCATTGATTATAAATACCAGGAAATAAAAAATATTATTGTTCCACAAGATAATTCAGGTAGTCTGAATTGCTCATTTTTTGATAAGGGTAGTTTTCCTATGCTTAAGTGTCTATAAAAGCACAATCAGAAGGCAGCAAATATGTCATTCAGTTCTGCTCTTTCAAAATACATGATATACATAAAATATGTGAAAGGTGATCCCAATTTACTTTTGAAAAGGCAGACCTCTTAAATATTATGAAGAGGTTTTATCTACCTTAAATTAAGGATATTAATTTTAATGATTCATATGAAAGACAGGCACCTCAAATCCATTTAAAAGATGATGGAGAGAAATAGGTGCAGTCTATGTCCTAAAATAGGAGAGAATAGGTGCTCAAATAGGTGAAATGAAAAGCCATGTCATTATATTTGCCTTTGCTGATTTAAACTAAAGACTAAAAAGGCTCAGAGTTAGTTGAGACTAATTAAATTAGATGAGATCTAAGTTGTTTGTTTTTTTAAAAAAAAAAAAAAAGAAAAAAAACTGTCAGATAGGCTTGTATTATTTGTTGTGAGTTAAGTAGTACATGTATAAACAGTACATGCATGTGAGCTTTACAATTTTCTTTTCTACCAATAAATAAGTGTCACAGAAATAATGTTTGCCCTCAACTAGAGTTGTTATCAGCAATGACAGCAGAGCTATTGAGAAGAGCTCTGAATTTTACTCCAAAATAAGGAAACTGCAAGTCAAAATGAGCTCCCGTTCATTTAAAAATGATAGAAGAGACACCTATATGCAGATATATGGTAACTAGGGTTATTATAGATCTTTATTTAATAGTATTTCTAATTAGTATTCCTATTTAGCACTAGTTAGCATTAATTAGTATTAATATTTAGTAGTAGGAAATATTAACTGTCTCCAGCATACTCAATCAATAGAATAAAATCAAGTTGCTCAAAATTCTCACAAAATTTGAAAACAATCTACATTTATATTAGAGCAACGTTTGTTCCAGTTTTAATTACAGTGATGAACATTGTAGATTAAATCTTCCCTCACTTAGAGATGCATTGTCATTGTTGGGAGGCAATTTTCTTCTGTTTCTTTACTAGGTTCACTCACACAAACACAAAAATAAGCTTATCAAGTGTTGACTCCTTATAATATACTACAATTGTGCATTTCATGAGACATATAAGCAAGGATCTAACACGGGTGCTAGCTATGTATATGCAAAAGAACTGGTATTATTTTTAGCATCTTTCAACAATCCCCCATGTAATAATTTACATGTCATAGTGCCTTATGTTCACTAATCGCAGTCAGTAATAGTATTTTCCGAACACACAGAATAAAATAACAAAAAAAAAAAAAAAAAAAAAAAAAAAAAAAACATGACAACACTATCAAGGGGTTGGGGATACACATTTTTAAAATAATCATGACAATTAATCATAAGCAGCTGGTTAAATACAGGTTCAACATATAAGTAGTATTTAGCAATGTCCAATAAGAGGTTTATTGTCAGCCAGTCACTTTCTGGCAATTAGTTAACATCTTATTCTGTTTTGTTACTTAAAGGTTACTTTTATTTTTAAATGTGTGAGGCTAACTTTAGGCAGTCTTGGATCTAAGACTGAGACACTTATTCCTATCAGAAATGCCGGGAACTGGAAAAGTTTTTCTTGTAAAAGAGAATTTATATTTGTCTGTAATAAAATTGATATGATGCTTTCTTGTTGGAAGGCAGTGAACAGCAAGGTAATTTAATCTTCCACCATTATAGGATAAATGTGTATAGCTCATTCAAAATATGTTTGCTACATTAAATGAACTTTTCTGGGAAGAAAGCTCAGGGATGTGGTAATAGCTCATAATGAGAAAAACCCTTGTATCCTTAAAAACTAATCTTATTTTGGGAAGATAACGATGTTAGATGAAAGATCTTGTCAGGAGACATATGTAAGTGCACCACTTTAGGACATGATCTATTGCACTGTGGTGCAAGTGGAAGATTTTTGAAAACATATTCTGACCAAAGCATTTAAAAGCTAGGCATGAGATCCTGAGAAGAGAAAGTCAGACTCAGCAGTGTAATTACCATAAATAAATAAATAAAGATAAAAATATAAAATAACCATTATAGGAAGATACCCTATTAAAAAGTCCTTGAGAACTTAAAGCAACCATATCGTATTCATTAACCAACACCTGGAAATTAGCTAGTTTTTTGTTTGTTTTGACACTCAGCCTACTGAACACTGCTTAAGAAATGCATTGTGCTTTGGAACAATTCAAACATCCTTTGTTCTAAGTGTCTTTGTAACCATCTCTCTCACTTAACAACTGAAATAAATGTTAATCTCATTTCTACTCTGGTTAGAGATATCTTCAAGCAAGTTAGCACATACTGATTATTTCCAAAAAACAGCCACCACATCACAAAGCCTAGTGAAAGACTTCTGAAGTCTCAGAAGTAGTAGCTCTAATTCCATTCCACTATCCATGAGACTCTAGACATAAAACAGCTTAAGTGAAGAGCCCTGATGTCTATCTCCACCAATGGCTACTGCTCTCTATCAAAGCTTTGTCTAAGACATTGTTCCATAAATGGATCAGCTTTAAGGACTGTTGTGGTTTAACCCGGCTGGCAGCTAAACACCACACAGCCGTTCACTCACCCTCCCCCCTCCCTCTCTGGGATGGGGGAGAGAAACGGGAAAGTGAAGCCTGTGACTTCAGATAAAGACTGTTTATTAAGATAGAAAATAATGATAATAATAATAATATGTACAAACAAGTGATGCACAATGCAATTGCTCACCACCCGCTGACAGATGCCCAGCCCAATCCTAAGTGGCCAGCCCCCCACCCTGGCTAGCCACCCCTATATATTGTTTAGCATGACATCAGATGGTATGGAATACCCCTTTGGCCAGTTTGGGTCAGCTGTCCTGGCTCTGTCCCCTCCCAGCTCTTGCTGCACCCCCAACTTGCCCACTGGCAGGACAGAGCGAGGAGCTGAAAAGTCCTTGGCTTAGTGTAAGCACTGCTCTGCAGCAATTAAAACATCAGCATGTTATCAGCACTCTTCTCATCCCAATCCAAAACATAGCACCCTACCAGCTACTAGGAGGAAAAATAACTCTGTCCTAACTGAAACCAGGACAAGGAGTTAAAAACCCAGTCTCCAACAAAACTTTCATCTGGGGATGGGAACTTTCATCTGGGTCCCATTTTGCTTGTATTTCATGCTATTATGAAATTCAGCTCTTTTTTCCAGCTTCATTACTTTGCTAAAAACGTGAAACTGGGATTACAAATCTAGACAATATTATCACAGCTGGGCAAACTGCACTGGAGGCATGAAGACAACTGAAGACCTTAGAGAAAATGGATAAAAATATGGAGAACTGTAAATGCTGGCAATTTCCTTAAAGGAGGTGCTATATTTTGATTATTTCTTATCAGACTACTTTTTTTCTTCCAGTACAAGGAATATGTAATTTACACCTGGGAGAAGAGCGTGAGTGAAAGAAACAAATAGGTAGTAAATGAGGAGTTGGTTTGCCACTTGGAGATGAAGTACACCAAATCAGTGCAAAGGTTAACAAACCTTTTACACAGTTTGTCTACCACGTGTGTGTTTCTAAAATATTAGGTGCTTAATGGGATCTGACATTAGATCGCAAAACTACATTCTGTTACAGAAAAGGTGCTTTGCACTCCTCTCAGCTAAAACATGGTTTGCTGGCATCTGCAGATGATCAGCAATGTGACTGCCTCGGCTTGTGGAAGGTGAACAGCAGCACATTGGAGTCACTTTCTAATCAGTTAATTTAATTTGATTAATAAAGCGATGTATTGACTTTGTGTTGCTCTTTTGACCTACAAATCATTATTACGTAGTACTGATCATTCTTTTAATATTTAATTGCTTTGCTGCTCTATGTATGTACTTGTTAACTACTAAGGATCACTTAGGCATCCATTTTCTTACTATTTATATCATTATTAAATATGATTGATACAAAGCAGTTACCCAGTTTAGATGGAGATTAAAGATTTCCTCATCTTTTTGTCATTCTGGATTTGGTTGGGTGTTATGCATACACATTGCCTTAAAAAGTCACCATTTGAAATGTCTAGAATCTATCTAGGCAAGACAGAGGAAAGGTAAGTAGAAATACTATTACCTCATTTTGGAAATAGGCAACTTAGAAAGATTAACTGCTTTGCATTGTATGTCATTCATCAGACTAGTGAGATTCAGTTCCTTTATCACAAGACAAACTGTCTTCAGAGTTCTGGGTTTTCTGACATTTGTTTTTTCACCATGACAAGTCCCATAAAACAGTTCCTCAATTCTAAGGAAAACTTAGTGGATTTTTTATTCTTTTTGATTGTGAAGGGGATTAGGACTTTGGGTTCTTTACTTTTGTATGTAGTGATTCATAACATCCTGAACACACTCTGAAGTAATATGAAACAAATGTTAACATCAGTGTCACAAGCATCATCAAATGTATTAATTGTGTTCTAGGATAGTGTTAGAGAATAAGATAGAACAGCTGGAGTCCAGTCTTGCTCTCACAGAATTTTATTGGATTAGACTCAAGCTGCGCAATGTCAATTCATTTTCTTTCTCTCATCTTGTCAATATTGACATAAAACTTTTTCGTAAGGAATATAAGAATGATAAGACCAACTAATTGGGGGGGGGGAGGTCTTTCATTACCAGCACAAGCTGTGCTGCCTCATAAACAGTGAGTGATCAAATCTAATAAAGATAAACCCTTGAATTCCTGCAGCTCTACGGCAGCAACACACTGTGAAGGCTTCAGGCACTAGTTTGGGGGAGACCGAATACTAGCATATGGAGGGAGTGCCAACAGCCATGCAGGAGAAAAACAAACCTGAACTCCTGCATCTCTATTTCCTGCTGCCTCTCTCCAGCCTTAGGCTGCAAAGCCATTTCAGATGCTGATTTTTAACACACAAACAATGAAAAACAACCTTAAAAATCAGTCCTAGCATACAAAGAGATTCTCTTTAAAGGAGAGAAAGAGGGTTAAAATGGGACAAGGAACTTACAGGAAAGGTGTGTAAAGTCAGATATGACATTTACAGCATCATGAACTGCCTATACTCTACAGAAATACAGTTTAAGTTTCAACTGTAACTCTTATAGATACGCAATAAATAAATAAATGAACTGACATTTCTTACGCTAAAACCACATTTCCCTGATAAACAATATTTTTCTGCCATTTCTGTAAGGCAGACTGCATGATACTCTCTAAGATAGGAATGGTGAGGACCTAATATTCTGAAATCTGAAATGGTTTCAAAATCTAATTTAACTAAGTCCATAAGCATGATGGATAGGTGGATGAATATGGATGGATGAGGAAGAGATAAAGGAAGAAGGGAGAGAGAAAAGGAAGGAGGGAAGGAATTTTGAAATGACACAAGGAAATATATCAGGATAAATGTATGGGCCCTGCAACTCCATCTGTATTTCAATGTGAGTTGTAAAACTGGAAGTTGATTTATTAAAAAATAAAACACAAAAACACAAAGAGGAGAGATGGGCATGGTCCTGTGTTTAATCATACAAAATTACAGGAAAAAAGCTTATTGTGACAAAAGTGTGATTCAAGCTGGATATCCCTATTCATAGCGAAGCACTGAAGCAGATTATTTAGTAGGCTGAGTGTATCCATCATTGGAGATTTTCAAGATGTGCAAGACAAACATCTAACTATAATGACACAGAGACAATCCTGTCTTCAGGAAGATGGTGGAGAAATAATAATATTATTATATTATATTATTATACTCATATATTATTAATATACTGTTTATTAAATGTCCCCTTTTCAGAAACACATGCCGTAGACATATTTAAGGTTGTGCCATGCACAGAGTCTAGGTGCACTGATGCCTTTTCATTTATTTCAGCACAGAAAGGAACAGCAAAATGCAGATCCATTTCTGTTACTTGTCTTTGCCTTATTTTTTCTTTTTTTGATCCATCAGTTTGTTTATATTGCAATATGAGCAGCAGCAACACAGGTCAAGTGTTTACTGTTCAGTTTTGTAAACCTAATAACTAAATGACTTGGTATGAAGAGAGATGATCTTGTGTAATACAAAGGAGGCTTTCTCCACATGAAGAATTGCATGAGAAAAGATAAAATGGTGGAAGACTACTTCAAATATTGTAAGGTACTTAGAAGCGTGACTTTTCAAATATTTCTGAAAAATAGTCACTGTTCTGTGTTATTGAACAGAAGTCTCGGAGTTGGCAAAAACAATTTCTAAATGCAAAACCAGCCTTTTTTTTCCATTACTGTGAGAAAAAAAGTGAAAACCTTTTTTTCTCCACAAAAATAGCGAAGTATTTGAATGTTATCTTTTTAAGTTAAATATGAAGATTTCATTTCCAAGTCTAATAAACCTCAATCTAATTGAATTTCAGAGTAAGTAGAAAAAAGGTTTATTAGAGAAAATAAAATTAAAAAAAAAAAAAGCCAAATCTCAATCAAATTTAAATATCTATATTAAACTGACTTTGCTTATCCCTAAACACTGGTACCTACTTATCAAGTCTCTTTTTACAAAATACATCAAAGAAACTGGAGCACTGCCAAATCTAGATACACTAAAGCAGATACACTTGTCTACTCTGAGACAAGAGGTAGAGGATTTTGTGGGATTTTTGAAAGACATTAAATCCTGTAATACCACAGAGGAACATCATGGTTTATGTTTTTACAGAGGAGTGCCAAATGAATTAGTAATCATTGGATATTTGTTCTAAAGAGTCACGAGAAAGTCATTAGCAATCACCTGCCAGAGAAGCACAAATTCAAAAATTTGGTACATGCATTAAGTGTCATAGTGTATATGAAAAAGCCTAAGTTATTTGCAGTGTGGTTAACCCTGTGCTGACCCACCACATTACAAACCTGATTTCCTTTCTACCTGATATGTTGTGTGCCAGACACTGAAACAGACAACTGATGCAACAGCTCGTGTGATGTTGTTCAACAGAGACAAGAAAGGGTGTTAATTATGCCTGAAAACAGAAACACTAACATCTAAGCATATAAAATTAGCTTCTCACCTGGCAGAAATCTTGATAATTTTCCTGGGATTTTATTTCTTTTTTTATAAAATGTTATCAATATTGATCGGACCACTCTTCACCCTTCATGTTTCCACAGGACTGCAAAGAAGATTCATTAAGCAAGTAGAAACACTGAGAACAGAGGGAGGTTCATGTAGCTCAGGAGTGCTTTGCTGGGGAAGAGGCTGTCAGGGCCCTGGGGACTCTAATGGACCTTGCTGTCTCTGCCAGCCTCCATAGGGTTCCCCTACCCTGTCCATGTCCCAGGACTTCATATCACCCTGGGACTGCCAGCCCTTGCCCCAGTGAGGCCACAGCAGGGCCAGGCTCCAGCTTCCTACAGCCCTGCCCTGCCTGGCCGTGAGTCCCACTGAGCCAGGCCCACCTGAGAGCCCACATCCCAGTAAGGCCTTGACCAGAAGGGTGCCTGATGCCTGGGGTTGGGAGTGCCCCAGTGCCCCCCCAGCTGCCCAGCTCCTGGCTGGGTGGTGGGACAGTGATGGCAGACATGAGCCAGCAGTGCGCGCTTGCAAGTTATCATCTGCATCACTCTCACTTAAATTCATATTTATGTATTTAAAAAAAGTACATGGAGTATAGGATTGTTGACTCAGTTTGGAGATAAATGTTTTGGCCTTCAAAAGTTCCTTCTCTGAACAAAATATTTAATCTACAATACATGAATGTTGCATTTTATTTATTATTAATGTAAAGCCTTAAACCTAAATATGACTACTAGTTGAAGGCACAATTTCAAAAGTACCAAATCTGATATTTTCACATTACTAGATATTTCAATTCAATCTTAAATTCGGAGTCAACTCTTCCTTGGTTAAAATACAAGATTGCCAATAGACCTTTAAATTCAATATAATTCAATAATAAGTTCAATATAATATTATTAAAATTGAATAAAGTGGAAAATAGGAGAGTTATTTTGAGAAGTATATATAAAGCACTTTATTTGTAATCCTACATCACTATGGTCAAATGCCTTTAATGTTTTTTTTCAAAATTGTCCCTATTTCACTCTGTAGCTCCTCCCCATTTCACTCTGTAACTCTGTTTTCTACAGAGTGATGAGAACATGCTTCCAAGCAAATATTTTAGAAATATTTGCCTAAAAGCCCCCCTCACTGACTTCAGTCAGTATCATAGTGCTGTGAGTTTTAGAATTTCAAAACAGAATTTGATACAGCTGTTCTAACTCAGACTGCAGCATCAGGAGAAGAAGAAGAAAGAAAAAAAAAAAAAAAAAAGCACTAAGGTTGAGCTTTAAGGGAAAACAATTTATTTTCAGATCAGATACCTGCTGCTTCCAATTCAGATATTGGATAAACTATCTGAAATGAAAGCAGCAGACTGAAATTGAGTGTTTTCCTAACCTCTTCTAATTAGAATCAGCTAGTTCAGTGCATCTCTAACCAGAATCACCTCTACTTCTTTTCCCAAGCAGGGTGACCTGCCAAACTGAAGGTGTGAATGTTGTCAAGGAACATCACAGCCTGCAGATAAGAAATGAAGGCTTTGAAGGAACTGTGGACACCCTCTGGGGAGGAAATTAGACTTGTGAACTTAGAGGGGGGGAAAAAAGGCTTACAAACGGTTTAAACAAGAACTGAAGACAAAGGTCAACAGGGATGTTTCCAAATGGAAATCACCTACTGTGGAAGAAATTAGTTTTGAACACCTAACACAAATCAATGGATGGAAAACATTTTAAATTATTTGTCTTTGTCAGGAACTCCTGGTTTCTATCTTCCATGGCCTCCTCTACTCAAAGTGTGTTACTGGAAAAGTATAACCTGAGATGAACTGCAATCTAATAGTAAGAGCATAAACGTAAGAAAAAAAGCAAGCATAACACATTTGAGCAAAGCTCCATTTAGCCTGGATCACAAGAGGCCTGTATTAAATGCTTGGTAAGGGAACTCAAGAATAAAAAACGCAGAGATTGCTACTTTCTCTCACTGCATTTCTAGCTTCTAGCAGTCTGCTATTAAGAGATTTTTTTACAGTTAAAAACTACATCTGCATCCTATTTGACAGCCCTTCCGTGAATTTGTCTAAGAGTGTTTCAAACCCATTTACACAGATAGGCTCCACAGGAGCCTCTGGTGATGAGCTCCAGACTTTCCCTGCTTGCTGTATGAAAGAGCACTTCCGTTTCTTTGATTTGTACCTGCCGTCTGACCATTACATCTCATGCTGAACGGGACTGTTCCTGTGAGAAATAAGGGATAATTGTTCCCTATTACTTTTCTCCATGCTGTTCATGTTTTTAATACTTCTATCCTATTCCTCCTCAGCTGTCTGTCTTCCAAACCAGAGTTCTCATCTCTTGAAACTCTTTTCATACCCTACTGGGTTGGGCTTGTATGGCACTAATGTTCTTCATATCAGCCTGTATGATGCTGTGTTCTAGATATGTGACCAAAGTGGTGTTGATATCACACTAACGTTTTAGCTGTAGCTGAACAGTTCTAGCACAGCGCTATGGCTTTCTTTATTTTTAACTCCTCAACAGTGGAAGACAGCACACTTGAAGAGGCTGGAAAAACATCACGATGCCCAGATTCAAAGGCACGCCTCCTAAGAGGGAAAGAAAAAGGTACTCTAACATAATCATATACACTTGCCCTGAAACATGTAGAAGATTGAGTGATTAGTTAGGAAATAGAGGATAGGGGCCATACCTTTCTTGCATGAGAACAAAAGGAAGAATTAGTACCCTAGGTGGCCAGACTAACACGCTTCCTCACAGTGGTCCAGCAGATGTGTGAAGCAGGATTTCCAGTTACTGAAGCTTTGCTCAGGTTTTCCCTA
The DNA here is from genome assembly GCF_011077185.1 of Oxyura jamaicensis. Lineage (NCBI taxonomy): Eukaryota > Metazoa > Chordata > Aves > Anseriformes > Anatidae > Oxyura > Oxyura jamaicensis. The sequence continues at coordinate 73,587,006 of NC_048895.1, read as the reverse complement.
TATCCTGTACTTTTCCATGTATCTTATCTTTTAGCATATTCTCACCTTGCCAGCTGGAACTCAGTCTCTGCTCTGTAGTTCCTCTCCATGGCTCCCAGTCCCTCTTATCATTGGAGTTGCGTGCCAGTTTTCTAGCACACAGTAGAGGTTATGTTGAACTATTTGCAATGATAGCTTACACGGTTTTGCCAGGTGCTGCAGTTTCATATCTGAGTTACCCAAAAGACTTCTTCTGAATGTCATCCAGTCCTGGAGAATTACCTAACTATTCTGTTTGGCATAATTTCTCCAGTAACAACAAATTTATCTTAATCCTCTGACCCCTCTGCAGCAAAGAAGGAGGAAGTGGGAATGTACCAAAGCTTTCAATAGTAGCCTGATACAAAAATCTGTTACATTTCTCTGCTATGTCTGGTTCATACCTGAGTACCTATGCTATACTCTCATCATCAAAATTCCTGTTTGCCTTCCTACTTCTGATGAAGAAATAACTTCTAACTAGCAACTTGAGGATTCCCTGCAAGCCACTCTCCGAATTCTGTCCTAGTTTTCATACTTTGTATTTACACTTGAGCTGCTGTGTTTCATAACCCTTTTCTTCTCATTTACACAAGCTTTTCATTTTTTATAATGCTGACCTTTCTTTATAATATCTTCCTTAATTTTTCTATCAAGTCAGGCAGGTCCATTAAAAAATTGAACAATCTTAGCTTGTGCATTTTTGGAGTTGTATCCTTTTTTTTCTTTAGTTTTTACCTTTTATATGAATGTTACTAATAGCAGGCATTTATATAGTACCTTTCCCCAACAGATATCAAAGAGCTTTAAAAAGGATATAAATGACAGTAACTCTGCTCTTGAGAAATGGAAACACAGGTGGTGAAATAGCTGTCTCTAAGCCTTTCAAAAAAAAAACCTAGAAGACCGGGAGTAAAAACCTCCCTATTCCCAATAGTTATTACATTGCATACACCAATAGGTGGAATTCATATGAATGTTTACATACTGTAATGATCAGCCAGTTAGCCATCTCTCACCTTTGCTTTGCAAGAAGCCCTTTACAACCATACATAGCTTAGGGGTCATTAACAGCAATGCAGATAAGCAGGAAAGTAAATCTTGGATAGATAACAAGATCAGTAATGGAAGGAAGGAAGAGAGAGAGGGAGAGAGGGAGGGAGGGAGAAGGAAAATTTGCAACAACCTTCTTTCTAAACTAATAAATAATGAACTCTAATGGCTAAGCCTGGATGTTGTAAAAAACACACCAAAGTTTCAGTACTAACTGAAAAATGGTGAATTCGGGTTTGCAGCATTCTTTGGTTCATAAAAGAAACCGCAATATTGCTCAAAGTGCAATCTTTAATCAAAATTAACTGTAAGGACCACTCAAAAAAGAAAGCATATAACAGGGGGTTGCGCTAAATGACAAGCATTGATGGCAAACTTATGAAAGTACACTGAAATGTAGTGAAATTCAGTTTTAAAACAACTCATTGGACCTCATTGTCTGTTACATGAAGGCTCCTGCACACTGCTTTGCTGGAGATACAGCAATAAAGTGAATAAGAATAAATTCTATTGGCAAGAGGTGATCCTTTTCACTATCACTTAGTCCAAGCAGTTCAGGTAATCACTTCAGTATGAGATCTATTATAACTCAACTCCAGCCTGAATTTAAATACAATCAGAAAAGACAAAGAAGGCAAACTAAAAGGAAAGAAGAAAACAATTCAGCAGGGAAGGAACTTACATTTAATATTAAAAAATATTTTAAAAAAAAAAAAAAAAAAAAGATAAAAGCTGGAAACAGAAAGAAAGAGAAATACTAAAGCTGTTCACACAGATGTAGTAAACACATTTGCATCCTGATATCACTGTATACAATTTTATGCAATATACAAAGATATTTTTTCCTAAGATTATGTTCTGTGGAGTTCCAATGTCAGACAAACAAACAGAATGTCAGAACAAAAGAGAAAAATCTGTGAACTTCTTGTATTACAAAGTGTGTTTAGGTATAGTTTTTTTGGTTCAACCCAATTTATAGAATTGTAGTCATTACAACAGGCAAAGTCATTTTTTAGTGCCAGTGTAAAACTGCTAAGACTATGCATACTGTTCATTTTTACTTCTTCCTATAACTATTTTTCTTTCCATGAGGCCATTTAAAATTGAGTACTAAATTTCATTGTTTCTGTGAATTCCTATTCCTGGAAAACATTACCACATACCTCATTGCAACAAGAGGTAATGAACCACAGTATGATTTTTAAAGTTTTGTATTTTTAAAAAATTATTGATATAAATCATATCTTGAAGTTTAAATCCAATTCAGACTATATACTATTGACTTTGAGACTGCATGGCAACAAGAATGCTTGTCTGATACATCGCAATAATTATTCCTTTCCATTCTTCATCATGGCAGCTGTGCTGAGAGGAAAGACCATAGCTGATGGGGCCCATGGGAGAAAGTTGTTAAGCTATTCTCTACTCATTACGAAGCCTAATGCCTCCCAGATTACAATGCAAAATGCATCTGCATTAGATGACATTCTAGTAACAGACATGCAGAGTGAACCAAATAGCTCTTCCTAATATCATACTAGTGATTTCTTCTTCAGGAGTGAATGGCATCAATATGCACATATAGGTTATTCACCACAGTTTAGCAGTTTAACACTAAATTATTCATAGCAGTTGAACTGGTACTTTTGATATATCCAATAATACCCAAACATTGTAAGTGCCATCCATATCACTGGATCTAGGAGCACATCCGTGTTCTAAGGTCCAGGTATTCTATCAAATACTCACGTCTATCCCAGTGGCCCAGACTGCTCTTGCTCTCCATCTCTGCAGCTCCTAGTTAGCACAAAAAAAAATAAAAATGAAACCATGTAGGCTAGATGGGAGCAGTAGAACCCTTCAACAAAATGCCACATCAAGGCAATGGAGGACTGCTAGTCTCTCACACCTGCCTGCGAGAGTACTGTGAGAATAGTGGATTCATCCATACAGCCCAGTAACTTAAAACGGAGACTTAACTAATTACCACTTAACAAGGTTGCTTCTGTTTTTGTTTGATTGATTGTTTTTGTTTTCTTTTAACTAATTCATATAACATTTCCTAGAGCAATTTAGAATCTTTTACAGAATATTCAAGGATCACATATTCCAATTTGTATACCTCTACATCAGCTAAGACAGAGATGAGACTTAGGAGGAAGCTTCTGTGTCTTTTTCTGTTTCTTGTTTGTTTGCTTTTGCAGAAACATTTAATGTATCAAAGAGATCAAGAACAAATAGCAAACTGTGCCAATATCAGATTTGTTGTTGTGAAACTTGTAACTTAATAAAAGCAACCCAACCTACTAGATTATTTTTTTTTTTTGTAGATTAGAAGTTGTACACCAAGCTTTCACCTGCAGTGAATTTGTGCTGATGAGTTATAAACTTCTGAAAATCATAGTGTAAATAACTGTAATGGAAATCGCAATTTCAGCACATGAAACAGTACCTCTGTAACGAGGCCCTTCCATTTGCATTACTCTTCTGTATTTTTTTAAAGTATTTCAATCATAATATAAATAAACCTAACAACTCTTAATACAAATATATTTTCAGGTGTTTTTTGTTTGTTTGTTTTTTCCAGAAATCATTCTGATTTAGATTAAAATTATCTAATTATCTAGGTTATTTCATCAGAACTAAGCTGTAAGTTGCATCGCACTTCATACTTCTTTCAAGCCTTTTTCCAGTGAAAATATTATCCATTTCTCCTTACTTTCTATAAAAAAAAAAAAGGTGCTGACTTTCTGTGATTAACTGAGCATTGAGATTAAAAATCTCTGTATTAGACTGGGTAACTCTAGAATTTCCATCAGCACAGGAGATTCCTTATTTGTTGCCTTTTTTTTTCCCCCTTTTTTCTTTTTTTTAATCGAAAATGAGAGTTAGGTAATTGGTTATTACTTGAAAATAATATGGAATATTAAAATACACAAATGCAGAAATAGTCAATAAAAGAGCAAATGACTTCCACCCTGTGTTTTAAATTCAAAGGCAAATACAAGAGGTTAATCTGTTGTCATACCTTGTTAGTAACATGGGAACACCAGAAAGAAAATAATAATAATCAAGCTTAAAAATAGATTTAGAAAATAATGCTGAAAAATCTGAGACCAAATGGTTCTTTAGTTCAAGATTTGCTAAAATTTAACATACGCATGAAAAAGCTGAAATATTATCCCATACATTCATTTGGGTTACACATGAGATATGACTCCCTATATTCACAGAATTACAGTTTTTAGTATCATATTTTACAGTTCTTCCAGAAAGAAAGAAAAAAGGAGCGGTCTATCCAAAATAAATGGGATTTTCAGTATTACTATTCAGCAGCAGAAAGCAAACAGAAATAAATCTGGCTAGGAAAAAAAAAAAAAAAAAAAGTAGGAGAAGAAAGTAGGAAGAGAACTCTATGGAGTTTTACAAAAGTGGTTACTGTAAAAGGCAGTCTGTGATAAAACAGATCTAGAGAAACATCCTTCTCAATGTACGCAGGATCTGACAGTGCAGAAAGGATGCTAATTTTAAAGATAAAAACAGCATTGGAGTTGAAGGGGGGAAACAAGATTGAGATGGTTTAGAGAATCTCTCCCATAGGAAGCAAAACGTCGGCTTTCCTATATGTAATTCATCATCCTACCTAGTTATTTATAGCTATCACAGAGATCTGGTAATCAAAACAATCTGGATTGATTGTTCAGTATGAAGCATGATTGCCTAGGATAATGTCATGTATTGCTTCATTGTTCCCCTGATTAAGAGCACTTGTTTGTTGAATATTTGTAAAGAATCCCAAACGTAATGCAATTGGAAGAAAACTATCAAGAAATATTTTTAGATTGTTTAGCTCTAGCAAACTTGGATGAGTCAGGGAAAATCATTTATTTATGTTACTAATTTCTTTTTTTTTTTTTTTTCAGTTCATTTTCAGTAATGTAATTCAAGAAATTCTACATATCAAAAACACCCCCTCCCCCCCACGCCAAACAAACAAAAAAAAATTATGGGAAAGGACATTAACGTGGAAGTGTAAGAAAATATATATATTTTTTTCCACTCTTGGTCTCATATTCAATCAGATTCTTTCTCAAATCATTCAAAACAATTAAAGGTGATATGGTGGTGTGTCAAGTTTGGTAGATATATGAGTGGAGATGTACATATACACAATATAATAAAAAAGTGCTAATGGTGATGATAGCTGGTAATGAAGCCTCATTATGACATTATGACATTAATGTGTCTTACCATTACTACTCCTTTTGACTTGAAAGTAAACGGTGTCTTCAAGAAACATAACCCAACCTGAGGTCTTGCTGGAGGCAGGCATTTGCCACTGAATAGCAACAGCTGTTGGCAATGCAGGTGTTTCATTTCAGTTTTACCAGTAACTTGATAGGAGTGAAAAAGCATTTGTGTTTAGGGAGCAAATTCTCTTGATAAAGAGCAGAGACATCAGTTTTACCACTACAAAAGAAGACTTCAAAGTATTTTGATCTTCTCTTAGATCCTAGCACTTGCTGTAGTCCAGGGCTGCTCATAGATTCAGTTTCTCCAGGGATATTTATAGGCACAACTTTAAGGCTGTGTCATCACTAAACACTCATTAAATTTGCAGATCTAAACAGTCATTACATTCCGCAGAACAAACAAAAATTAGTTAAATATACTTCCTCCTATTTACAGGACATAAGGGCCAAACCTTGGTCATGCTGACTTTAAATTGTGACTTAGATACTAAAAAAAAAAAAAAAAATCATGAAAAGTTTCACACTTTACTTTTCTGTAAAAAGAAAAAAAAAATAAAAAATAAAAAGACTTTTAGTTGATTGAGAACCATGGAATGAAACAATATTTTCATTTTTAGTTTGTTTGCCTGAGTTTAGTAATGAGATTGCTACAGTTAGAGTTTATGCCTAATCACATATTTAGCTAAATGAGAAAAAAAAATAATCAATTAGACAATCACAAGGAATCCAGCTGTACAGTAAGAATTATCAGTAGAAAACCACATACTGAAATATTTGGATTAGCTTGAACTTGTATACAGTAAGGACCCTGAGTAAAAAGCACCCCACAGTCCCTGATCTACCATGGAAAGAGAGGACACATGCTGGAGGGAACTGTTGATTGACAGGTAAATTGGGTAATTTTTGTATTCGTTCCACAGTTTTCACTCATGTTCTATTAAATCTCTATTTCACAGAAAGACTAGCATGGCTTCTCTTGAAGCTGAAAGAGTCATATGGGAGGAGGAACCGGAGGGAAGGTAGGAGGCAGGTTATTAGCATTATGCCTGATTTATATAAATAATAAAAGTCAATTCACCAAGAAGAAAGTATTGATACTCTTCTCCTATATTGATACAGATTAGTAGTCACACATATTCCTATTATAAAAGAAGAATTGAGAACGTAGTGGAAATTACGAAACCTGATTGTTTTGCAATTGGTATGTATCAAAGCGTTTGGTATGCTTTTGGTGTTCCAGAATATGTCAGAATGGTATAGATTTTTTGTCCACTGGATTATTCACATGACAATAGAATTACGCTTTATGATTTGCTTTGGGCATATTAGAACTTTTCTGTCCTTCAGGCTTCAAGCTGAAAATTTCTCCCACTGCAAAGGGATTAGGACAGCATATTCCCCATGTTCTCTACACCAGTGCAGTGAGCTGGTAGGCTGAGAAGGTTATGTTCAAATTGTCACTGAAATCCAGCGCAGGCACTTTCCAGAGGGGAAATCTAGTTCTCTAGTAAGCCAAAGATTAATACAACGTTATCAGAAGGTTCTTAAGGAGCCATGAGCACATCATATGCAGCAGAGACAAAATGTTCCCGTTCTGCCCTACCTTTAATACCTGTTCAAAGAGATTTCACTGTGTCAGAGCTGCTGTCCTCTATTCTTATAACATGATAATAACTAAGAAAAGAAAGATAGTCCTCACATTAAGACCTTGTCTGTGTTCCTTTAATACAGTTATGTTCTAATTAAACCATATTGCCCACATCTCATCTCTTTTCCTATGAGGCTAGGCCAGAGCTGATGTCAGCTGGAGGTGTTAGCTCTAGGTAACACCTAGTGAAGAGCTCAGATTTCACACAAGCAAATAGATCAGGCTACACACTGGAATTGAACTCCTGAGAAAAATTTGGCTATTGTGATTTCAGCACTGGAGTACCCAGAAGTTAGTCACCCCAGTCTGAAGAGATTCTGGTGCCCTGTATAGTGCACTATACAGTCAGGTTTAGGTTTCAGGATAACCAAACTACTGAATGCCAAGAACGAGAGATTCATATATAATTCTGTCTCTCATTTTACCTCATTGTCACAATGGGAGTAAAAGGATTGACTTAGGTGCCAAAATCATGCTTTTGAGTACAGAGATAGAAATAACTGAAAAATCACTCCTATGGCTCATAACCACCTTTTGTATGCTGAATGTGTTATCACAAGCATATTTTGCTAGCACAGTAGCCTGTGATAGGACCCATTTTTACAGCTTTCCTGGAATGAAAGAAGGATTGTATCCATTGTTAAAATTTTCTAAAATCTTTAAACTTTTATCCCCATCATGTTGAATTGCTGAAGTTATTATAATATTTTATTTATTCAGATGCTTTTCTGGCCAAACTTGCACAGCTATGTGTTTATTTTCCTTGGCTTTTTATTAGTTATGTTACAAATCTCTCCCAAAGAAAGCCCACTTCACAGAAAGCTAACCTTGTATTATCTTCTATAAAAGGAAGGGGTGAGGTAGATTTACTATTTCTTTGCCTCTAGGACAATGCAACATTTAAATTCAGCAAAGCTTTTCAGTGCTGCCTCATAAAAATAAACTTGATGAAATACTTAATATCTCTAGATTCTAAAGCCAAGTCTGACCTTTTTGGTCTTCATGTAACTTTTGCAGTATTTTTTGCAAAATCTAAATAAAAGGAGACACTGGGAAAGATTACTCTAAAACTTTGCTGACATATTTTCTTTTGAAGGTATCAGAAGACCTTAGTAAAACATCAAGATGTGAGCAAGGTGCTTGGAATGTGTCCAAGCTTCTAAGTACTGAGAAACATAAATACTGAAAAAACAATCTACTGTTTCTGCTGTTAGTAGTTTATATGAGAGAAAGTTCTTCCGTGTGTAATTTCTATTCAAGTACCTCATGTTGAAAAGCAATCCCATTTGACACTGTTCACAACAGCATTTAAGTGATCCTGCCACAGAACCGGACTGCTCTGCACCCATGGTATCTCCTAAATAGCCTCAGTGTCTTAAGAAGAACATCAGAAGATGGTTAGGAGCTGAACCAAAACTTTGTAAAGAAAACAGTGTTCTGAAAACAAATCTTCATGGCCACTGGGCTAGAGTGTACTACCCATGATCAGTTTTTAACATTGCCAGTTTGTACCCCTGGTGTGGTTCCCTAAGGATCTGGTGATGCACAGCTCAGGCTCAGCACCAGCACCCTGTGTGCTGTGCTCTGAAGCCACACAAGGCACAGAGCAGCTGACAGCAGGGGCAGCAACTGCTCCTCTCACAGGTCTGTGGTAAAATCTCACACTTTAACTCTGTCATTTCATACACACACACACAAACAATTATAAGTATGCACTACACTTGTTTCCATTTCATTTACTTTTTTATTTTATAATGTACTTGGCTCTGTAATAAATGTGAGTAATTTGTAAAATACTGCAGCATTTTGAATGCATGAGTGAATGCAGAATAAATACAATCAAATGTAATGCTCTTCACCATAAGGGGAAGCAACTTTGTGTTCCCTTGTCACAAAGGCTGGGCTGTCCACCAGTCCCTTTCCGGTTATAAGCAGTAATAGATCTTGTTGTTAGGGAGATCTCTCTTCTTTCTTGGTCCAAACTTTCTTTTACTCTGTTTCATCTCTGTAACTTCGAGAACTTGACTGAATAAAATCTTTACCACAGCTGTGACTGAGCCCACAAAATGCCAACTCATCTTGGATTTTATTTCAAGATTTAGGTCTGATTGACAGTGGAAATTAATTTCATGAAAGTTGCTTCAAAAACCTTTCAAAAAGCTCTACCTTCACAGGAGCACACCTTCCACATCCAAATCTTGAAAATAAATTTCTTCTCATAAGGCTCTTCTCCAGACCATAAAATAGATATTAAATATAGTATAAAATATATAAAATATAAAATATAATTTGTTCCTTGGGAATGAGCTCGTTTCTGTCTAATGAAAGACTCAAACCTTTTTCTCTACACAGATTACAGAATCAGCTGTGGCCTTCCCACCAGCTCAGCAAAGAGGTAGTATATTGTCAGGAGACACAGGTGCAGGCCAGAAGACAGACTATGAATCAGAGCTCTGCTTCTTGTCATATGTGTAAGCACTGCAAAGGCTAGGGACAGGGGAGATTAAGGCAGGCTACTCAGGGCCTGATTTATTTTTATATTTATGCAGGTTTCACGCTACTAACTTATATGAGAAAATATTTATGCCTCAATATTTATGTGCTTTATGTCAGCTAAATTAAGAGGGGCAATAGTAGCAACTTAAGTAAGTGCAACACAACAGAATGAAATAAAACCCTGTAGTAAAGTGTCTGATATCAGCCTAATGTAGTATATTTAATAAATAAAGGAATTACTAAATCCTAACTGAAATTTAAGGCCTGTTATTTGAGTGTATGTAACTTAGTTACATAGCTTTTTAAAAAACATTCTATTTTGACATCACATAAAATAGAGACATTGAGACGTCATATAAACGACATATAAAAAGCTAAGGTAAAAAATAAATAGAAACATAATTCTACATGCTAAAAAAATGTAGTGGATATTAGCATTCTACTTTATTATAGTGAAATTCTGGTATCTAAGGCAACTGCACAGGGCTGACAGAGCTGACAAAGGACTTTGGATATATCTCTCCCTTGCTAGATCAATAACTGGATACCAGACCAGAACCTAAGGGGACACCAAAAAGCTACTTTAGGCATCTAAGTATCTTTCATACAGTTAAGTAAAGAGAAGCTTACTCCTAATGTCTGCTCCAAATTTGTATCCCAGAGGCAACAGCAAGCAAGAACAAAGTAAAATAACAACAGTTAAACAAATAAACAATAACTAACAGGGAGAGTGGAAAATATGTATTAAAAAAAAAAAAAAAAAGGGTGTGTTGTGAGGGTATCGTAGTTTTAAGACTGGGATCTGAACCAGGTCATCCTGCTGCTACCAGGGTGATATATAAAGCACACAAAGACATGCCGTGGATCTCTTGATTTTCTGTAGACCACTACAGTGGGTGCTGAGCATCTCATAGAAGATATCTTTTAGAACGATCCCACTTGAGCCCAATTTTTGAGCATGTTTAAATCTTGTAAATACAAGATGATGAAATGGAACATAACACTGAATGTTGTATGGAATTTTTGTTTGTTATTGTGAGCCAGAGGGGAAAAAAAAAAAAAAAAAAAAAGTGGTTTGAATATAATAAGATAAGCTATAAATTCTTAGGCAAGTTTGTGCAAAAAGTTGGATTTATATTTCTTTAAGAAATGAAGGACCTGTTTCAGTCAATTTCTTCCCTTTAAAGTATTAAGTTATGAAACAGAAACATAGAAAAAGGCTTTTCCCATGGAAAGAAAATGTAAAAATCATTTATTTATGGAATCATAGAATCATAGGATAGTTGAGATTGGAAAGGACCTCTGTTGTGGTTTAACCCGGCTGGCAGCTAAACACCACACAGCCGTTCGCTCACCCTCCCCCCTCCCTCTCTGGGATGGGGGAGAGAAACGGGAAAGTGAAGCCTGTGAGTTGAGATAAAGACAGTTTATTAAGATAGAAAATAATAATAATAATAATAATATGTACAAACAAGTGATGCACAATGCAATTGCTCACCACCCGCTGACAGATGCCCAGCCCAACCCCGAGCAGCCGGCCCCCCACCCCAGCTAGCCACCCCTAGATATTGTTCAGCATGCCGTCAGATGGTATGGAATACCCCTTTGGCCAGTTTGGGTCAGCTGTCCTGGGTCTGTCCCCTCCCAGCTCTTGCTGCACCCCCAGCCTGCCCGCTGGCAGGACAGAGCGAGGAGCTGAAAAGTCCTTGGCTTAGTGTAAGCACTGCTCTGCAGCAATTAAAACATCAGCATGTTATCAGCACTCTTCTCATCCCAATCCAAAACATAGCACCCTACCAGCTACTAGGAGGAAAAATAACTGTCCTAACTGAAACCAGGACAACCTCTCAAGACTGCTAAGACAAACGCTGCTAAAACAGTCAGCAAAAGGATGTTGCTCAGGGCTGTGTACAGTTGGATTCTGCATATCTTCAAGAATGGAGATTCCACAGCTTCTCTGGGAAACCTCTTCCAAAGTCAAATCACTCTCATAGTGGAAAATCTTTTTTTATTATGTTTAAAAAGAATGTACTGTTTGTGCTCTTTGCCTCTTACTGGACAACACCAAGAAAAGTCTGACTGTCATTTTCACTCCTTTCTATGAAATATTTCCACATATTGATCAGATCCCCCTGAGCCTTCTCTTCTCCAGTCTGAATGACTGCGGCTCTCTCAGCCTCTCCTTGTACTACAAATCCTCCAATTCCTTAGTTATCTTTATGGCCTATCATTGGACTCAGTCCAGTAAATCTGTATCTGTCTGACCCTGGGAAGCCCAGAACTGGACTCAGTACCCCTGAGTGCATCACCAGGGCTAAGTAGATCAGTAGGATCACCTCCCCTGGCCTGCTGACAGCACTGTTCCTAAAAGCTAACCCAGGTTGGTGTTGGAGGTCAATATTTAAATATTATTTTCATTTTTCAGGTACTTGTTAATATTTTTGGTGTATTACTGTCTTTTAACTTTCCTGTGGTCCTTTTTATTAATAAGCTAATAGACATAAAATTGAAATAATAATTAAAACAATTTTTATATATAGGAAATGGCCACAGATAATGGATTACTAATTTTTGACAGGTGCTGTGAGACATTATTATGGGCAAAGTGTATTATTAACAGAGCATATGTGAAATCACAGATTATAACTATATCTGATATTGATTATATAAATTGTAGCTTGACATTCTATCCACGCCATCTTACGTCTGCATAGTATGAATTTATCTACCAATCATATAACTGTGACATTATTATTTTTGAAGAAAGAGAAACTTGTTGGTACTGCCTTGAGTCATCTTTTCTTTTTGAGAATATGTGAAGAGATGTAGGTAAGGTTTCTCTCTACCTGATTATTTCAAAAGCATTAAAGCAAATATTTGGCTTACTACAAACTTTTAAGACATGAAACATGTTTCTTCTTCATCCTGAGGGGTGAACAAATTGTAGTTATAATATCAAAGCATTAAGAACAATTATTGCAGTAGAGGATTTACTTTATTTTTACTTTTACTTTGCTGTTATTTTTTTTCCCTTCATGATTTCATCTTTAATGTTGCTATGTTTTTAGGTAATAGGCACATGTTTCATCAGATAAGAGAAGCGAATAGAAGAAAGATCTTGAAAAAAGGGTAGTATACAAATGACAACACACAAAAGGCTCTCACATCTTACATTTCTCACTTAGCAGCAGGGAAACAGAGGCTGGATGTACTGTAAGACACTATTGTAGATGAACCTGTAATAATCTTCATTAGTTTCCAAGGAACTGCTGCCCAATGGAGGATGGCATGAATCACCCTGGTCACTTGTTTTGCATACCGAATGTCTTTGGTCTTGGTTGCTTGGTTGGTTGGTTTGGTTTTATTGTTTTGGTTTGCTTTGCTTTCTTTTGTTTTCCCATTGGAACTGACTTGGCTGAGCACTAATACTGAGCTTTATCACTTTCACAACCTCACTGAGATACAGTCAGGTTAAATAAGAGGTGGACCAATACATTAAAAAAAAATAAATAAATAAAAAATAAAAAAACTTACAGAAATGCTTCACTGCCACAGTTTGTAGCTGGCGTACAGTGAAAATAACAAGCCAACTCTTGGATTTAAAATATTTAAGATTTCCCCAGTGGTCCTGTCTACTAATGCCTTTACTGACCAGTGTCATCCTATGGTGTCTCTCCTCCACTCACCTGCTCACGAGGATCAGAACAAAAGAGATGAATTAGAAAGACTGAGCTGTATCAGGGAGCCTGAATAAAGCACACTGACTATGTAGAACGGAATGCCTACAAGCTCTTCCTTGTTTTTTTAATATGATTGTGGCTAAACCAGGTATGCTCTCACTACCAAAAATAAATTGCTATACTTTCTTCCTTACAGCACAAGATTCCTGCTGTATAATGTATTTTCTTGGTTCTTTCCCCTTTCTTCTTTTACCAGAGGGTTCCAATTCCCAGCCAATTTATACTGAATATAAGAATTAACCTAATAGCAGGATAATTTGTAAAGTGCTTTGAATTCAGTGTAAAGTATTTAATAAGGCTAATGTTCTTTTCTCACTTGCAGAAAATAAGGATAAGATTCCCTCCAATTACTTTCCCTATGAGCAGTTCAATTTTTAAAGATTTTTAATTATAGGTGTACAATGAAAATAAAATTAGCAGGTATTTGGGGAAAAAAAATAATAATTGTAATGCATACCTTATTAGCCTAAGTGATATCAGGGATTCCCTAATGTTTGAAAACCTCTAATAGGAGATTTTTGATTTTGGCATTATATTATTACTATTTTTACTGCTATGAAAAGTTCTTTCTCTTTTAATCTCTACTTTCCTTTCAGTTTCCTTTTTTTTTTTTTTCCTAGAGTACTCACTAACTACTGGAGAGAAACAAAACAAACAAAACTAAAATAAACTAAACTAAATGAACCCTTTTCAAAAAAATATATTACTGATTTTAAAAGCATTCTGTTTCTTCTCCATAAAATGGAAGGAAGGAAGGAAGGAAGGAAGGAAGGAAGGAAGGAAGGAAGGA
>NC_048895.1:73514333-73572998 GCF_011077185.1 Oxyura jamaicensis | reverse complement strand
GAAGGAAGGAAGGAAGGAAGGAAGGAAGGAAGGAAGGAAGGAAGGAAAGAAAGAAAGAAAGAAAGAAAGAAATTTAAACTTGATCCCACACACAGTATGGTTTTATTTATAAAGCCCATATTATGGCTTCAGTCTTTTAGCATATTCCATACAAGCTGGAATGTAATTGCACATGCACACTTCTCCTGAAAAGTCTGCTCTGGATTTCACTCCACAAACTCTACAGATCTGAGTGTTCTATATTCACTGCAGCAGTACTACATTTCCTCAACAACTCTGTTCCCCTTAGATATATTTTTAGCTTAGGAATCTCCCAGGGATTCTCAGCTAAAACCTAGCCCGTATTCAGAAAATTATTGAAACATAAACTTAATTATGTATTTAAAAACTGATTTGACTTGGCATTAGTGCTAATAAACATTAGTGCTAATAAACAGTTTCCTGAGTATCGTTTCTATGAGTTATCATCCGTTTATCTTTTTTTAATATCAACTTAAAATAGCTTCCCTGCCTCTGCTTAACTGGCAGCCTCTGCTAGAAATTTATGCTCTCACTCAGAAAGAGGCAACGCAGGTTGTGAGCTCATCAGTTTGCAAACTGCTCCTCTGCTAGAGCAACAGGTAACTCCAGCAGAGGAAAAATGAGTGAATAGCTGAGGAGAGGACAGGAAAGCCTCTTCTCTTTATCCTTCAGACTTTATGCAAGTCTGAAGGCAAGGTGCCTTATCCCGACAGGAGTGATGCACTTGCATAGCCATATGCCTTCTGGTATTCAGTGCTGTCTTGAAGATGGAAAGAACATGACCTTTTATACCAGTGAATATCAAATCTACCCAGATCTTGATACATGAGGAGGAAGATGATGCTATGATGTATTTGGTTACGTGTATTATCACATAACCACCTCAGTGGGAAGATCTGGTGGGCAGATAGAAATCCTGCCCAGAGCATCCATGAAGAACGATCACTGTTTAGAATGACCTTTGCAGGTGACAGTGGAGAGCACACCTGAAGGAACCTTAAGAACATAGAACTGGTGAAACAATGCTACGATATTTCCTCCCAACCACCACCACCACCCAGTGTTTCCATTACAGCAGAACCTGGAGTCCTTATGTAGAATCTCGATCTATAAGATTATGGAAAGAAGCAAAATAATGATAATCTGTGAGTTAAGTTGTAGTAATAAGCTAGGATGAATTATCAAAAACTCAGACTGAGTTTGTTCAGCTTCTCAGATGAAAAGATTTTTCTTACTATCATCAAAGGATTAATAAATCATAACTCTTACTTTTACAAAGCATAGCTACCAAACAATTTTAGCTGGACAGTCTTAACAAGATTGTTCAACAAGATGAATTCAAAAAGACTAGCAGAATGTACTCAAGAAAGATAACAGCCACTACACATCTGAAAGCATCATTCCCAGTGGGGAAAAATCAGCCAGGCAGAAAATATATCAAGGACATAAAAAGATCAAAGGCATACTATAAATTCATAAAACTGTGCTGTTGCAAAGACAGATCTCACTTTAGGATGTGTCCTAGGAGGTCCCGGGTAGGACAAGAGAGGTAGCTGTCTTTGTCCTGTTTACTGGTAGTACTGGACCTCTAGCTGGAGAATTCATCTCATTTTGGTTGCCTTCCTCTTAAGAATGATGCTAGAAAGTTGCAGAGTCTGCAGAAGAGAACTGGAGAAAATGAGGAGTTGCAAAGAGATTTACAAAACATGACTTAGGAGAAATAGTGAAAGAATATTTGTTTAGTTTAATAAAACAAAATAAACAAAATAAAATAAAATAAAATAATTAAATTTAAAAATTGATTGGGTATTAGAAAACATAACTGTCTTCCGTTTCTTTAAAAAATTATAAAAAAGAAGATATTTGTTCTTCACAGAAAAAAAAGGGGGAAGGACAAGAAGAAATCAGCAAAGACTTAAGATTTAGAGTAGTAAAATTGTTCTAATGAAGAGTAATGAGGCACTTCAGCAAGATATCCAAGAGTGTCATGACCCATTCTTCATTGTTTTTAAGAACAGATTAGACAAGCATATGGTAGATTTACTTCATCCAGCTTCTGTGCAATGGATAGAATTAGATGCCTTGAACTCTGGAGAATCTTCCTAACAACATATGTCTATGATCCTTTCCTCTTTTCCTTTATATGTTATCCTGAGAAGTACTTTTAAAACATCACGATTATTGCAAATCTTTGAAAAAAGATAGTAATAGTCTTTATACAATGCCAGGTAAATGTTGCAAATAACACAAGCTGAAGTATTCTCTTCTGCTCCTTCTGTAATGCAATAAAGGATTCCTTCATTTGCCATATATAGGGAAGGAAGGCTTTCAACGCTGTGCATTCACCTCTGGCATATCTCCACTACAATGCCCTTTTTTCCCTCTTAACAGCAACAAGAAAGGATTTTAATCAAATATCCTTAAAAAGAGATCTGATGAATAAAATGAATATATTTAATATAGCAGAAGCAGGCATGATTAAGTGCAGAAAGAATTGAGGTTAAAAGTGGCTACAATAAAAGGTTGAGTAAAAATTAATTTTAGCATATGCTTTGTATAATACTGCATAAGCTATTCTTTTGTTCCGTTGCCTCTTTTTTGGGCCTTAATTTTCAGTTAGTCGCTGGCTTACATCTTATCTCACACCATAATGGCAGAAATTAATGGGATAAAAGTACTCCATTCAAAGACAAATTATCATTTCACTGATCTACTTCACTGAGTGCAAATTCCCTCTGCTCCCATTAAAAGCTTTAGAGCAGTAGAAAAATGCTAGTTAACTAAAATTGTGTTTCTTTTCTTAGACCATAAAATTTTCATTTATTCTCTCTGTAATACCCTTGTGTAAATACAGTAATTTTGAAGCCTTTCAGGATACTGTGATACATATTTTGGCATTGTTGCATGTCTGGATTTCTTCCATGGTACTTTAATTTTGTGGTTCAGTGAGCAAAACTAAGAGTTCTCCTGAAGGGCCTGTACTTAAAACAGCCAGGGGCGGGCTGCCTGCTGAAACAGTCAATCTTTCCCCTTGATGAGAGTGTCCAGCCACTGTTTGTGTGAACTACATCTCTTTCATTTTCTTTCATTTCACCACCACTTTGTTTAAATTTGCATCAGTTCTTAGCAGCAACTTCTATGAGACAAACACCAAATAGTAGTAGAGAGTTAGAAAAAGAAAAATATTATCGGGATATGATACAAAAATGTGACATCCATTGGAATACAAGAGTTTTCAGCTTTTGTAGAGGAAATTACAATTCAAAAAAGAGAGGTCTTTAGCTACTTGAGGTTGAAACTCCTCCAAAATGAGAAAAGAGATAATTTTTATGTGTTATATGAGCTTGAAGGAAAAGATCAAGATTACTTTTCAAGGAACAGAATATAAATTTACTATAATTTCGCAAATCCTGGAGTTGCAATTCCTTTTACTGCTAGGAGGAAAAATGTTCCCCATTGTGATTAGAAGAGATGGGTTCTTCAATAATGTTACTTTTTCAGATAACTCCATGAAACAAAGTGTTACCTAATAAAAGGTTTTACCAGTATACTATATTATCCTAGCTCTGGAGTTCAAAGCCATCCACACTACTTATGCATGCATGCACATATAATAAATACACACACATACAAACAGCCATTCATATGATAGCATATTCAATATCTGTAACACCATTCATTAAAAGTAGACTACAGCTGTCAACATAACTTAGAACTATGGAATAGAATTTTTCTGCCTTTTTTCTGCCTATCCCAGAAAATTCATTAACAAGGCCTACTACAGCCATTTGTGTGTTTTATAATATATGACACTAGTCATTGTCTTCAGTGAAAAACAAAATCAATTAGGACACCAAAACAAGTTAAAACACCAACACTTCCTACAATAAAGAATCAATCAGAAGAAAAAAAAAAAAAAAAAAAAAAGAAAGAAAGAAAAAGAAAGAAAACAGACTATTTTTTAAGCATGTTATAAAATAAATACTTTTACACTGCTAGTAGAAGAAAAACATATGTGCATTCATTTTGCTAATTTCTACAGTTAACAAATAACTGATACTCATCTGCTAGTAAATTTCCAGCTAATTTTATTTGAAGTCCTAGAATTTCTGTCCTAACTGGAAGGACCATGTGATGAAGTTCTTACAAATGAAGCCCAGAATTGCTTTGACTACTAAAAGTTTAATTTGGATATGACAATGAAGAAAATGCTTTCAGATGATATTCTCCTCAGTGAAGCTATAGCAATGGAGGATGTAGCACTGTGCAAGTCCAGCATAGGAAAGCCAGGCACAGAGCCTTTACCTTTGTTACACAATTCATCTCAATTAAGAAGTCACCAACTGAACTTCTGGGTCAATAAAGACTGTTGTGGTTTTACCTCAGCAGGCAGCTCAGCCCTGAACAACCACTCACTCACTGCCCCAGCTGGGATGGGGGAGAGAATCGGAGAGGTAAAAGTGCCAGACCTCATGGGTTGAGACCAAGACAGCTCGCTAGGCAAAGCAAAAGCCACGCACAAGCACAGCAGAACAAAGAATGCACTCACTGCTTCCCATCGGCAGGCAGGGGTTCAGCCACCTCCAGGAGAGCAGGGCTCAGCCACCTCCAGGAGAGCAGGGCTCACCCCGCGGCACAGCTCCTTGGGAAGACAAATGCCATCACCCCAATGTCCGCCCTGCTGGGGGGGACCCTTTCCCCCAGCTGCTATCGCTGAGCACAGCACCACAGGGTGTGGGACATCCCTTTGGGCAGCCTGGGCCAGCTGTCCTGGCCGTGTCCCCTCCCAGCTCCTGGGGCACCCCCAGCCTCCTCGCTGGCCGGGCAGCACCAAGAGCAGGAGAGGCCTCGGCTTTGTGAGCACTGCTCTGCAGTGACTGAAACATCCCCGTGTTATCACCCCTCTTTTCATCACAAATCCAAATCACAGCATCATCCCAGTCACTATAAAGAAAATTAATTTTATCCCAGCCAAAAACAGGACAAAGAAAGTTTAGCCCACATTAAAATCATGATTTTGTTCAGTAATTCTTGGTGGCCTTGAAAATGTAACCACTCGTCATAAACAAGAGCTTAAAGTTAGGGAATTCTCTGGGAACAAAACTAAAACAAAGATCCTGACAAAGAAGTGTCTCAGCTCTTGCAGGTTCTGCATCAAAACAAAAACAAAACAAAACAAAAAAAACTTATTGGACTAAGCCCATTTGCAATAAAGTTCTTTCATTCCATCCCTAGCAGCAAGACTACAATTACTTTGCTTGAATTAATACAGAATCCCAAAAAATGTAAGTATAATCATCTTATTTTTCAACAGCCAGACAAAGTAGAAGTTTGTGCTGAATCCTTGGGGAACTTCTAAAGACACAGAACAGTTAATGTGAGGCAGCATAATAAAAGCATATTTCTGTACATGCTAGCTGGGAGAAATCTAGCCTTCTCTGTATGATGACCTTCTTCCTCTCTGGTCTAGGTGGAAGAAGATCAGAATCGAAGGAACACTTGATACCTGTCAAGGCCTTTAGGCTGTTTTTCATAGTACCAGTATTTCCAAAAGAGTAACAGAAAAGAATACAAACAGCTTTTCCAAAAATAACATAAACTATTAGTCAAGTCTGATTTAATGGGATCATTATATCTGGCATTCTGCATGTGCTAATAGCATCTAATGCACAGATGCTTTTTTTTTTTTTTTTTTTTTTTTTGACTCTTGAATGAATAATGATCTAGGATTCAGTTTTCCTTAATGGTTCCTTAATATCAACCACTTTGGCTAGAGCTGCAAATAAAAATACATGACATTTATTTTATATTAACTGCATAGAAAGTGTGTATATTTGTAATCAAGGTAAAATTTGACAATGTAAACTTAATGACTTCTGCAGAAGAGGGGATGATTACGAAGAGTACTGCTTCCAGCATAAATATGGAGTGCTGTCACATTAAAAAGTGATGGAAGAATAAGCAAGATATTGATAAGATACTACTAATTTACACAGCAAAAATGAACTGCTTCTTTCTCAAATGGCTTCTTAGAAACCTAACTAAAGAAGGCAGGAAAGCAAGAACAGAAGAAAATTTCATGTGTTTTCTGCTATGCAGCATAGAAGATAAAGAAGAAAAAAAAAAAAAGATAAGACTTCAGAGGATTCTGAGGACTCTACAATATATGTATAACTGTCTTGTTGACTGAAGTATGAGTAAGACAGTTAACCTTAGTGCTACACAGTTTCTATCTGTGAAATTTTTACATCATCTGTATAATACATAGCTTTTACTGTTATTGTTGTTTTTTGTTTTTTGTTTTTTTTTTCTATGGAGAAAAAAAAAATATAAGAAAACTTGAGTAAAGATAAAAGTAAAAAACAGGTTCATTCTGTAGTGCCATCAGAAATCTGACTTCATCTGAAAGAGCTGAAATATAGCAAGTATCAGTGAGACACCTGTGAATGAGTCAAGATTCAGTTCAGCTCATGTAGCCCCAAAGCTAAAACACAAGCCACTGAGACTTTATTAATATCAGAAGTAGCTAATTTGAAGACAGTGTTGATATGATTGCTTGCAGTACAACCCCAGTTCCTATTAAGGTGTATTCCTAAGTCACACTGGTTTTATGCACATGCATGTACCATGGGGCAGGGTGAGCCTGTCTGTGGGCTAATACATAAGGCATACATACCTGTTGAACCCAGTCTTAATGGTGCAATTCCAGCACTTTCAGAATTCCTACCCATGCTGGTCTGCGTCAGTAACGTACTATGACGATGGAAGTCCAACCTCCTCTGGAGATGATTTTACAGAGGAGTTAACTCTGAATGCTCACATATTCATCAGTGAGGCTGTCCACACTACAAAATGACAGACTCATTGAGTTAGGTGATGAGGCCATTCAACTCAACTTAAAAGCTGCTCCATAAATGGATTAAAGATGTCTGTAAACAAATGGGTCTTCATATGGGATGTATGTTTGATTTACAGATTGGTTTAGTTTTGTGGTAAATACAAGACCTTGATTATGTTGCTGCTAGAGAGGTAATCAGAATGAAAAGGATCATTAAAGAAAAACCCTAGATTTGTCACCTAAATAAGTAGTTTTGACACTCAGTACATATGAGAAAAAGATCAAGTATGAAGTGTGAATATCTTTACATAATTAATATGATCGGTGACAGCTGTACTTTTGAAAAACAAAAAATGAATACAAATGAAAAATATCAAATTTAGATTGTGAAAGCAAAAATGAGTCAGATTTGGAAGGTTAAGGTTGTAGTCTAAAAATAAACTCAAAAATTTAAGGAATGTTCTTATCTTATGGCTTGATTTCTCTCACACTCATTGAGAGGAATATCTCAAGAAAAAGTGTTTTAATGTTAATTAATTTTGTCAGATTGAAATATTGTTCAGTCTGGGTTCTGTTAAATTTATGGATCATTAGTCTCTTATCTTTTCATTATGGTCTCCCGAGAGGAACCATCATGAAGTTAAATGAACACAGTACAAAATTATTTCAGTCTTCCTTTCCCTTTCACCCTACTTTCCTCACTGGGGGAAACGGGATATAAGTGCATTCATTTTATGCAACAGATGATAAATACCTTCTATGCTTTAAAGTCTCTAGGGATCTGATTTATTTAGTCATTTTATATATGCTATGATTAAAGATACACAATTCACTGGTTTTCCCCAATACCAAAAGTATCCCAAGTCCACATTAAAATTTGTCTGTTGATGCTTATATAGAAAGAAAAGAAGGGGGAGGCAAATGTTTGAAGTATAAAAAGTTAAGTATTTGTTGCACTCCAGCAAATGAAAATTAACTGAAAAAAAAAAATCAAATTATTTCACAATTAAAACTAAACACGTGCACACAGACAAAATACATTTGCGCATGTAAATACATATTCCACAATTTAGCCCTGAACTCATTTTAATGACTAACTGAAAGGCCAGTCAGTATTTCAGAGAAGTGTACAAGCATATAGTAATAAAATAACAAAATTCATTCCTTGTAAATCATACTGCCAGAAAATAAACTCTAAGAAAGAGTGATCAGTATTAGACTACTGTAAGCCCACAGCACTTCTTGTAAGTTTTGCAATACACAACTTCTATTCACCCCAGGAAAAAAAAAAAATGCTTTTTGTGTGTATGTGTGTGTTTTTGTTGTTGTTTTGTTATTTTTTAAATACAAAGCTCAATTTTCTTTGGATGCACATTTTGACTTATATGACTTACTCTTCTGCTGTATTCATCTATGTTTCAGGGCTTTGCTTTCTTGCTTGCTTCCATATTTGCTTGCATATCTTGCCTGCTTTAAAACATATGAAAGTACCTAAATATAGAGGGACAGAAAAAGAAGTGTTTCACACACAAGAGAATCAGTGACCTGGATGCTTTTGCCTCTGCGTTTCATCTACTACAAACAGTTGCCTCATTGGCATGAGGTATAATTCACTAAAATAAAAGGATTCAAAGTGCAACTAATAGTAACAAGGAGAAGAAAACAAGTATGCACAAATGTAATTTGAAAGGGTGATGGCACACAAAAGGGATTTATATTTAATACTGAACCAAAGAGACATAGTTGACTTGAATAATAGTTATGGTATTTTCTAGCCTTTATTTTTTCTGTTTACGAGATGGGATGGGAGAAAATTCAATTTCACTCATTGTCCCAGAGATTTCAACATGGAGATCAGCTAGAACTATGCAGTACGTGATAAGCTGGCCAACAATTTTCATGTTCATTTGGTGCAGCTTGTGGCAAGATATCACAATCAGAAGTCATTACTAAAAGCAAAACTCAGCAGTCATTTTAATCAGACATAGGCAAAGTCAGCAGCAAGTGTGCTAAGGGGATATATTATTTCTGATCTCTGCCACTGTGATTTTAGTAGTGTTCTTGAAGGGAAACGACGTGATACTAAGTAAAATCGATAATGACAGAATCAAGCACTCCTTTGGATAGATGTTACGCTTGATTGTATAAAGATGCTGGCCATTGCTTATTCAACTGTAGCTGTGGTTAATGACTCACATGATGTACAGATAAAGTGAGTACCTGCTGACCTTAAGCTACAAAGAGAGAAAAAAAAGGCACAGTTTAAAAACACGGAATATAATTCTGATCTCTTGTTGTTTTCATGCCTACAGACCCTTACTAATGTAACTTATTTCTGACTTCCTCTATACAATTCAAGACAGAACAAGACCTCAGGCACATAGGAGTGTGCAGAGAAACATGGAATAATGCCTTCCTTCACCATGCAGCAATTCTTTCCAGTCTTAGGGGTTATTTAATACATTTTTTTAATATAAGAGGAGAAACACAGATTTGTCAACTTTCTGAAACATGTAATGCTGGCAAAAATTTCTTGGGCCACAACTTAAGCTTCAATTCCAAGTTACTTAGGTAAGTAAAAGAGAAACTATGAAACACATGAAAGTGGTTGCAATTTGGATACCGAATGAAAAACATGTAAAAAATAAGAAAGACCATTTAAAGGAGAAATCTTAGTTTAACTATGTTCTGTGGCCAGTCTTAAAGTAGTGTGAACACAAGTTCATGGGCAGAGAAAAGCAATTACTATTTCAGTATTTTATTGCTTTATTATTTTAACAAAATATTTTCATTAATAACAAAATAATTAATAACAATTGATATAAAAAGTAAAGATATATGTTCATATATATTAAAGAAGTTATAAATTATGTCTATTGGCTAATTGGCCAATTAAGTCCTCTCTCTGCCCCACTCATCTCACATTTCTTGATTGATCATCAGATTACTGCTTAGCCTAACTAATGCTAAACTGATAAACTCCCTGTAACTGTGGTTGATACATGCTAAACTGTTCCTCTGTTCCTATCCTAATCTATGCCAAAAAGTCTCTGATACAGACTTCTATATTATCTTATGCTGATACCATACAATGGAAGAAATTAAGACAAAATGATACGTTTACGTAAGGTTTGATCATCTTTTTCAAAACAATAAAAACACATTCTGTATGAGGCCTGGTTGCACACCTCACAGTTCACATTCACTTTCAAGAACATACCCTCTGCATCTCCAGAATTTAGCAAATGGAGCCCAGAGAAGCAGACCACAGATTTTCACAGGTTGGATGTCAGGCTTACCATGGGAGAAGGATACTGCACCCCACAATGGACCAGATTCCTCCCAGCTCCTCCTGTGGAGTAGTACCCTCAAGCAGTTCTACTGAAACACTGTGCGCTGGCTTAGTCACACGTGACAGATGATTTAGCAGTGCTTACAAAATCACTATGATGTGTGTAAACTACTTGGTCACTCCAGCATTTCCAGGAGTTCTACATTATAAATTTTTTTAACAGCTCTCCCAGGCTTAGCAATGCCCAGTGGTTTTACTTCCAATCTTCCACAGACAAAAATATTTACTCGACATAGCATTACATATAGATGTGAATGCTCCCAAGGTCTCCTGGTATTTCCCAAACTATTTTTCACAGAGCTACATTCCTCTCTCCCCTTCAAACACATGAGAAAACTCAGAGGGGTAAGAAATAAATCTCAAAAAGCATATTTGAGCATTTATTTTGGTTCAGACCAAGGTACACCAAACCCAGCATCTTGTTTCCAAAGCTGGTCAGTAACAAAGGCTTAGGGAAAGAACATAGGAACACGACGTTAAAGTAAAACTTGCCAGTCAGATCCCTGCACAGCTTCGAGTGAGGAAAGTGAGTCTGCAGTGGAGCAGTAAAGATCAGCTGGGTAGAGGGGGAGGAAATGTGCTATTTTATATTTGTTGTTTTGTTTCTCACTACCCAAATACATTTTAATTGCCAGTATTTTTTTCCCAAATTAAGTTTGTTTGTCCATGAGTCTTTATCTCAACCCACAAGTTTTTTCATTCTGTTTCCTCCCCTAGTCCCACTGAGGAGAGGGAGGGATGGAGAGGCTGGGTGGGAGTTTGTCTGTTGAAAAGGGTTAACCCACCACAAGAGCAGGGAGGGGTGCAGAATACATTATACCAGCCTGGGAGTTAGAGATGCCTTGCTGTGTGTCTCAGGACACAGCCGCAGTTCCCATGAGATACAAAACATTTGTGTCAGCTTTGTACACTTGAAAAAACTTGGCAACTGTTATAACCTCATCTTTCTCTTAATCATTGGTAGCATATCACCAAAAGCAAGATACTAAAACTCACTGGAAAAAAAAAAAAAAAATCCTGAAAAATTAAATTAATTTGAAAAGAGTAACACTCTACCTGGAAATCAACAGCTGCAAACCAGAGTTGAAGCTGGGAATCTGGTAGTAGAGGGGCAAGCCATCGCACACATTGGAGGGTAATAGTACAGGGTCATATATGCCTATTGTTGACGTGATAAATGTTATGAGTGCACACAGCAGAATGTATTAAACTGCCTTAGAGAACAGAGTGCAGTGTTAGACTAAGGTTTTCAAATTATGATTGCACATAAATTATAGTGGCAACAAGGGAAAGACTAAGTCTCCTGAGCTGAGATTAGCAACAAAAACCTCCTATTAAATTTGTGCATGTGATGAGGATTTAATGATTGAATAAGTCTCCTAAAGTTTCTAAGATATTCCCCACAAATAGCCAGATGATTTTTCAAGGATAGCTTCAGAGTGATTATAAGTCTAAGATCAATATAATTCACACTACTAATGCTTGCCTAACACTGGTTAGGCACATTTATATTGAAAATGAAAGTTTAATTTGAGCCTCTGTGGAATCCACTGTATTATGAATAAAGTCAAAAGTTACACAAAGAGACACAAGAACATTCAGATGATGCAGCTATACAGCCATGCTCTTCTAAGTCTACTGTTCATCCTGATGATATTAAGAGTTACTTTAATTAAAAGAAAAAATGCCATCAGAACCATGTAAACTAATGTCTGTCTCATGCATACACTGAAGTGTGGGATTTTAAACTGTAATACTTTTGAAATAAATACTGTTAAATGTACTTTCAAGTGAAAAGCTCTGCCCACATTTATTTTAGAAGGGGACTACTCACATTACAAGGATCATAAATCACCATATTATTATCGATGCAATGCACACTTTGAGCTGACTGACAGGTTGATCTACCTAGGGACAATGATGAAGAGCCATGCAACAGTATTAGGCAGGAGGAAAATATGGATCTTGATCTAATGAGATGAGATATAAACATTTGCTGCACAGTGAGAATATTGTACCTGAAGAAAGCTTTTGAATCTGGCTTCTGTTCTTAAGGTTTTTTTTTTTGGTTGGTTGGTTGGTTGTTTTTTTTTGTAATTAAAAAGAGACAAATATTTGTGTCAGAAAATATAAGAGGACTCCAGGAGGCAGAGCAGCTCATCTAACTGAGATCAGTGGGTGAGTTGTGCTTTTTGCTGTTTACCTGATTTTGATGTTTACATACTCATTTGCTTGCAAGGGATTGACTTGGAAAAGGGACAAAGAAGCAACATGGTCTGGAAAAGCAGCATGAAAATCATCAGGAATACAAATCTTTATGTCCTGGCAGATATTAATATCTTTCTAACCGGAAAATTGCTGAATAATTTAAAATATATTTAACCAGCTTTCAACAATTGCACATTAACTACATGCCTATAGAAAGGAAAAAAAAAAGTCTTTTGTTTTAACATTTATGATAAACCTTTACTGGTCATATATTAAATTATTATATTAGAAACTCCGGATAAGATTATTCACTGTTACAAGCCAGTAAAACTTCAATACAGCCATAATAAATGTTATGAGTGCTTGAAAACAAACCTTGTTTTCCTTTTTTGTTATTACAATGTTCTACAGTCCTGGAGGATAAGTACTAATCACATACATTTGTTTCCCCTTGATAAATATTTCATTATTTTTATCTCTTTTAACACTAACTTTCTTCTTACTAGTTCTATCAGACAAAAGGACCATAATTACTGAAGCCACATCCCACATACCAGAAATCACTAGCAACAAAATAAATGACTTACTATTATATTATTTGTTTAAAGCGCAAAAATATAAATTGAATAAAGACGGAACAAATTGCAGCCTAGATACAATCTCTGCAAAATCAATTAAGTTTTAAAACACAAAACATAGCTTTGAAATTCTGGAGAAATGCCATCAGTATTTTAAGTAGAGTCTGTGTTCAAATATTCTATTATATCATATATTATTAAGTACTATATAAATACTTTAAAATAATAACAGAAAAACACATTTGTGCAAGAAAAGTTGAAAATTGTATTAAATTCTAGCTCTGCTATCAAACACTACTGATAAAAATTTATTCTGCAGGAGTTTTTGTAGTTTGGGGGCTTGTATTTTCTAACAACACTATGTTTCCTTCAGCTCATTATATCTTTTATGATAGATTTCAAGATGGAATTTTCTAATATTAATTTCTCTCCCGCAAACATTATTACCAGCATTCAGTAAAATAACAGTTTTTTATGAATTCTACCTAGTTAAATACATGAGTCCAAGTTTGGCCTTATGCCTTTGCCTACTGGAAATCCTCTATAGGCAAAGTATGTTGAATCACTACAAAGGTGCTCTGTGAACCTCATACCTTTCCCTTTCCTTAAGATTATTAACAGAGATTATTTTTATCATCTCTGGCTGGAATAAAAATGCAGAGCTTTAGTTTTCAAACAGCCCTCCTATTGTAAACTTTTTGAGATTTAGCCATTTTCTTGCTATGCAATACAAAACAGTGGCAGGGAGTAAATATACTCTTTTGTAGTGTGATTAAGAGGAAGGTTTCAAAGAAAATAGAGTAATGTAAAGATATATCCAGCCTTAACTGAAGAAAAAGTGAAAGAAATAGCAAAAAAAAAAAAAAAAAAGAAAAAGAAAAAAAAAAGCTCTGGACAAAAAGAGTTGACAAGCTCACATATGTTTTTTAACTTGAAGCTAAATATGACACACAGCAGCCAAAACTTAATAAAATTTCAGAGACTACACTGATTAGCGTACTGAGGATTGTTACTCACACTTCAGGCAGTGCCTATTCTCAGCTTCTTTTGCAAATTATGCATATATCATTTATTTTTGAAAATGTAATCTTATCCTGCAATAGAAAGTATTATTTATTGTTGTTGTTGTGCGTGATGACAATCTCTGGCAAATCTGAAATATGAGAAAAAAATCAAAAACAGAAAACACAAGGCTGAGCTCCACATGTAAAACAGTGAGACTCAGACATTCAAACGTGTATTTCAAAACAGTTAGACTACTGCTCCAAAACAAATAACCTAAGATTTGGTTATATGAATCAAATAGAGCAATACTGGAGGAAAGCAATCCTGCCTTTTCCACATTGGTCACACTGAATCTCCACATGGCCTATTACCCTCACCAACATCTAACATTCTCTCTAAACAATCCAGCCTGCCTTACTCCTCTCTACAACCGTACATTATCAATGATATTTGTGTCAGTCTTGAGATAATGTATGATGATGATTTCAACATTCATCATTAGCAGACATCACGCACTTCAAAACGTGGTGACATTTACAATATATTAAACACATTCCTCTGTTCCTTCTCTATAGCTCAGCCAGAAACGTGCTTACGGACCTGAGTCAATGAGAAAAAGTCTGGCAACAGTAAGATGTACACTAATTTGATGCATAACTTAAAATACTCTTGTATAACCAGAGCATTTCCTACAAGACCTTTTAGAAGAAACTCTTGCGTGACTGATTTGTTCTCCGTATCTTCATCATACTAGGTTTCCGTAATCTGTTCTTTGGTTTTAATTTTGATTTTCAGTAGGACTTTTTTGATGAAATAGCCTATTCAAAATAGAAAGGAAAAGGAATAAAATATATATTTCTGAGCTTTCCAATGCATTCTTATAGGTGGAACTGAAAACCAGATGTTCTGCTCTTGATTGCCTTTTGATTTCTCAGTGCCCTTTACAGGGCAAGAGTATCTGCACCCATATCTTAGCCAACACCCACCATCAATAAATCATCAAAATCTATCCTGAGTTTAATCTTGAACAACTTAATCCTGAATCTCTAAGTGTTTTGTTGTTGTTGTTGTTTTGGGCTGTTTTTTTGTTTATTTGTTTTGTGGGGCAGTAATATATCTCTTCTACCCAAGCTCAGATAGCAGGCATCCTGCTTGCTTGAAAGCCAGTGTTTTGTATTGACACAATCTCAGAAAAGGTTGACTACTTACCAACCATCCCCAGCTTCTGTCACCCAGAAGACGAAAACAAATCTGTCAGCTTCAGATCTTGCTGTACTGCCTTCATTCTGAGACGGCATGATGGAGACATAAGGGGTCTTAGGTCATTACTAAGTTAATTATTATTACAGTAGATTTCCCATCTAACTGACAGACATGAGAAAGACTCAATATATACTTAGGTTGTAATTAAATTTTGTATTAAAAACAAATCCACCTGAAGCATGAGAGATGTTGGACAAATCTCTTCTCAGCAATAATGTAAATAGAAGTGTTTATACAATGTAAAATGCCAATCTTGGACACACGCTAAGTGTCATAAATGGCAAAATCAAAGCTTTCATAATGAAAAATATTTATTCAAATTGTCTGTTAACTTTGGGAAACACCAGCTTTTTAGTTTTCCTTTCTAAAATAAAATTTGTGTTCCCTAATATATACATATTTTTTCCAGTTTGTGAGACTTGGAATGAACCCATTATTCCTTAAATATTTTTATAATTAATTATGCCTATATGCAGTTTGACAAATCAGTTAAGAAATTTTGTGGGCATTTGCAAAAGAAAACAAAAAAAGTACCTGAAGAGCCATCCAGACCAGGTAGGTATGAATTATTGCAATAGAGAATCTAATAAAAATCAAGAGAAGTTTTCCTCACAGTTTCAATTCACTGGAAAGCTGCTAAATGATACAAGATACTGTCTTACCTGAGGCATTTTCCTGACCTTTCTCTTTTCATCTTTTAGTATCTGAACTTGTAGTTAAAACAAAAAGGCAAATAAGAAAGGGGGGTGGGGGGGGGAATAGGCATAGAAATGCACAATGCACATACAGATAAGTCTCTAGGGATGAGACTATTAAGGAATACACTTTCACTGTTCTCCCAGAAAGGCTGTTGCTTTGATATCAGAGCACCTGCTGTGATGGAGGTCTTCTTTGAAAAGTTTAAGGTGATATGTTTCTGTACAGCTCTGTAACAAGATCTTCTTGGAAAATGAGAGATGTTGAAAGCTGATGTTAGAGGTAATTCAGTAGGTGACTAGTTGGATTGTGCCACTAGGCATTACACTAAAAAGAAACCGGCCATAGGAGACAAAAGGGACAAACTGCTTCTTTTGGCAGTAATACCAGCTTTTACTGGCTTCTGGTGCTGGAAGGGAAAGCTTAATTTCTCTGCACTGTTCAGTAAAGGAAAAATGATCCCAGATATCACTACTGACTAATAAAATGCTATCTATTAGCAAGAGGATGTTAAACTATTTTGTTTAACTGAGCTTTTTTCAATTAATTGTTGGATTGTTTTCTAGCAAAATGAAAGATTTGGTAGGCTGTCTTCAAGGTTAAGCAAAGCACATGGTTTATCCTGCATTTCACAGGAGTACTTAGATACTTGAAATTAAGCATGTGCTTTGTTGAATCAGGGCCTTACTGAAGGTCAGTTTGGTATGCATAAAGATAAGCATATTTGCACAACTTTTCATTAAAACCCCATTAAAAGCTAAAGATCAATAAAAAATTGTGGTATACCAAATCTTTGGTTCAAAAGAAAGGTATTGCACTAGACAAGCATGGATTTGGGGGCATTATTCATAAAAAATGGCTTCTGTATCAATTGCATATAAGATAAACTCAAAAACCCCAAATAAAATTCTAAAAACTTTGATCGTGGATGCAAGATCATTATAGCTACCTGTACCTAGCATTGCCTCCTAATCAAAAATGATAAATAACAAATGTGCTCTTCTATTATTTTATACTTATGCATTTTTGGAGATCTCAAATACGTTCAGACTTTTATTTAGTTTCACAATAAAGAAAGGAGTAAGGCTGACATTTATGAGAAAAACTGATTCAAAACTGCAACTATGTCAGGTAAATGTATGAGGCAATTGAGTTATGCATAATCCAAACTTTGAGATATGTAATTTTAAGTGGATATCTCTTAGAAATAATGTTTTAATTTAATGAATAATCACCTTTTGTTGGATTGGTAAAATATATTATTGTAAAATCTACGCTTGTCAGTTATTGCCTTTTAATATCATACTGTAATATACTGTTACTATACATAATTTACTCACAGTAAACTGATTTTGTAAGTTATCTGGTTATATAAGGTTATATATCCGGTTATATATCTGGTTATAAGTTATTTGTAAGCTATCTTTGAAAAGCTTAATATAATATATGCTTTTATCATCTTAGTAATAACTGTTTAGAAACTAAGCATTTTCCAGTATTTCAGAGCCATATACTGAATACTTAGCAGAATATCAAAAGCAAAATGCTGCAGAGTACTTATAGGTATGTTACAGTTACATGTGCAAATACAGCAACTAAGAGTGGTGCTCAGCTAAGTCTCTAATTGTTGCAGATAGTGTACTAGAGTACTTAAATGATGGTACCTCTTGGACAATCCATTCACTTGTCTTGCTTGCACTGTATGTTCCGTCCTCATTCCTCCATAGGCTCTACAACTCATTAAAATTGTGTATAGTGCAGATATCCCATGTTACAAGCCCTTAGATTTTAGAAAAGCATCTCAAAAGTTTATTTTCAAAGACATGTCCATTTTTTAAAATTCAATTCTCACACTACTTAGCTAAATCAAATAGAGAAATATTCCATGCTTTCTCACATCTGCTCTGCATTTACAATGTTGTTTTAGTTAGTGTTCAAGGGGAAAAGATAACTGACTTAGAATTTGTTATGGATTTAAATGGGGAATGATGTTTTGTCTGGCTGATGATTTTATAGTTCTTACTTCTGTACATAAAGGTGGCTTTGATTGAGGCTACCAATCCAATATCCTTGGAAGCAGAGAAATAATGCTATATAACCTTGTTGAACTTAAAGCACCTACATCAGCTTTCAACTCAAAGATACACAATATTACCAGACAGATTCCACTCTGCCTAGTCCTTATTTATTTATTGAAAAAATGAATATTGAGAACCAGGAGTAGGTTCAGAGAATAAATAATGTAAGGAGCTCAATAAATTCATCTTTACGAAAGAAATTGAAGCAGTGAGAGAATTCCAAACCAGCTGAACAAGAACATTTCAAACTAGAGAGGAAAAGCACAGTGCAATAACTACAATTAGAAGTAGAAGATCTTAATAGGTGACACTGATTTTTAAAAATTATTTTAAAGGTAAATTAATTATTCATACTTCTTGTGAGACAGGGTAAATTTTCTATCACTATCAATCATTAACTCAAGACTCAAAACCTTTATAGTATTAGGAAGAAATTCTGTGCCTCTTGAACTTAGTGAAACATTGACTTAAAAGACATTTTAAGTATTGAGCTGTATCTCAAAAAAAAAAAAAAAAAAAGGCTAAAGAAAGTTATAAAACAGTTATGAGGTGAGCCAGACTAAGTCAGAAGGAGAAAGACCTGTGAAGGACATCTGCTGTC
Organism: Oxyura jamaicensis; assembly: GCF_011077185.1. Lineage (NCBI taxonomy): Eukaryota > Metazoa > Chordata > Aves > Anseriformes > Anatidae > Oxyura > Oxyura jamaicensis. The sequence continues at coordinate 73,554,358 of NC_048895.1, read as the reverse complement.
CTTCACAGCACATGGAATATCCATGCCAATCTGAGCACTGCTGTTCTGGAGAAAAAGGTTATACACATCTGTATCTTTTCTCTCTTGCCTCCTTGTCTCCAAACTCAGTTAATTCTTGACTGTAGAATAATCTCATGCCTTCTACAGACTTGCTTTCACCTACCTGTAGGGTGATCAAGAACTTCCAATATCAGATCATTTTCCAAACCAATAATGCAGCAAATGGATTTCTTTTGTCAGCCAAATATTGATCTAATCATATCTTATTTTAAAGATATGCTCTGCATAATTCACAGTCTGAAATTGCAGAACCTGCATTGAAAATCCTTTGTTTTCTCCCATGGGCTTAAATAGAAGGCTGAACTCATAGTAACTGCATTAGTTGTAGTCTGTTAATTGTAACAGGTCTTTATTTGTACATTTCCTTTTTGATGAATATCTTAAGGGCTCAGATTAAGTTCTAACTAAATCATATTAATGAGAGGGCTGACTTCCTAGAGAAACACTGTGAAAAGCAGGCTGAGCACCAAACATCACTCAGGTCATTTTTCATCCACATTCAGTGACAGCCTTGTTGACATCACCATTAATCTTTTCATTCTTCATTGAAAAGCATCAATAAACTCTTGAGGGTATACCTTATTCTTTGGCCCCCAGTACATACACACCCAATCACACTCTTATTTGCAACTGTTATAGTACATTAGAAAATAGAAGTTGTATGAAATTACTTGGATGGAAAGAAGCTATTACACTGTCACTTGCAGTAGAAATGTAAGAAAACATATTTACATATAGTATATATTAATATCATAATATTAAGAGAAAGATTTGTATTATACATCTCATCTTTGGTCATCACCTTATTATGTCCCTTATGTTTACAGATGTTGTGAAGATGTTTTTCATACATCTTGACACTATTTTAATATGGATTTGCAAGGTGATTTACTTAATTAAAATGCTTGGGCAATGATAAAATTAGTATATACTAATTATCAGGCACATTAATTAAATATATCTTCTTACAAGAAATTTCCTAGAATCTTGGAGAAGAGAGTAGTACATTTGAGGGGAAATGTGGTGTAAGGACCACACGGACACCAGCATTCTTTTAGGATCAGTAACTGCTACTTCTTTGCCTCACTGTCTGGCAAATGACACATTTGTCATTGTGGTCCCACATGGATCTTTAAGGCCTCAGCGATTGCTTGCCAGGTGCTGAGCAATCCCGCCACAACCTTGTCATTTTTAGTAGCAGAGTCCCACACCTTGACCTCAATTTAGTCCCATGTTTCAGGATCATAAGCTGTCTGATTCATAATAAAGGGAATAAGCTGTAAAGTTACCAGCATATTTTTTGTTTCTAAAGCCATATGACTCCCCATAGTGTGCAACTGCTTACCATCAGCCAGCAAGGGGCAGTTGTGTGCACCGGTCTGCTTCTCTCAGCTTAAGCTTTCTTCCAGCTCCAGTGCACCTATTTCCAGCGACTTTCAGTATAAGCTTCTTTGAGCAGTTCACCGAGTTTGGCCAAACCTATCTTCATGAGGCGATCAATGTCCCTGTTCCTGTCCTGGTCCCTGTTCTGCTAGCCTGTCCCTGTTCATTTCTTTTTGGGCTGTGTCCGTTCTGTTAGCCTGTTCCTGTTCTTCATGTCCCTGTTTGTTTTCTTCAGATCCCTGTTCGGGCACCATTTGTGGCGTAAGGACCACACGGACACCAGGGCTCTTCAGGATCAGTAAGTGCTACTTCTTTATTGAAGACATAACTTCAGCTCTCTCTTACTGAGGGCCTAACTTTATCTCTCCTATTGAGGACATAACTTCATTATTCCTTATCGAGGACAGGCTCCCTTCTTATACCATTCACCCCACCGCAGTACTTTTCCACTAACTATTCACTGGTCAACAACTTTGCCCAGCAACAGCAAACACCCAGCAACTTCCATGCCTTAACGGCTGGAGAACAAGCAACCCAAGACAACAAGGCATCTCCTGAATCACCCTTCTTTGTTCCCTCTAAACTCTTTACATTCCTGATGGTTTCATCTTTAAGAGTCCTATGTTACCACCAACCATGGGGCTTGTAGACCCCCATGGCCACACTCCCACAGGGAAACAATGACATTCCATTCTATTCCAGTGAAATAACTTCTTCAAAATACTTGGGGATGATTTGCTTTCTAAAACTTCTGCTCAGGAACTGCAGGATTTAACAGGAAGAAAGGAAGCACTGATGAAAAACAGACCCATGAGATTTCAGGGAGGATTTCTCCTGGGCCATTTACAGGGCCAGGCAGGTAACCATAGTGAAGCTAGATCAGCACAGTCTCTTTCTGGTCTCCTTTCTTGCCACCAGAAGCTGAGGCCCTGCAGTCCTATGCAATTCCCTGCAGCAGAGGCCTGGGCTTTTTAGAGCCTTGTGCTGAGTTAAGGAGGACCTATGCTAGGTTCTCTTCAGAACTTCGTTCTTCAGCATCTCTTAATTTTGCTGAGTGGACTAAATGTACTAATTCCTTTTATGGGAAGGTCAAATCCCATTGTAATGTTTGGATACTGAAGAATAAATCAGATCTGAAGGCCTTTTTGAGAATAAGTACTCTTTGAATTAAGTAATAATGATTTTGGTAAGAAAAAATAGCTTCAGAGGAGAAAATCTTTAAACATTAGGAAAAAATCATAATTTGGAATTTAACTGAAATGCAATTTCTTCTATTTTTGAAAGAGACCCAATTTAAAAGGGAGAAAAGTCAAATAAAAATCCAGTGAACTTTAATCCAGCTTCGGTGAGAATTTTTTTTGTTGAAATGTTAAGTAAAAATTTCAGAAATGTATATGGAAAGCAAATTTGAAAGCCAGAATCCAGGACACATAACAATTTTGCAAAACCAGAGTTCTCTTAGGGCATTCTCTCTCAAACACAGCCTATCTTCCCTTTGTAACAAATGACAGCTTAAATGCATAACATTAGATGTATAGCAGAGACTTTTTAAAAAGTTAAATACAACGAGATGAAAGCTTCCTACAGAACTATTGTATATTGTATGTATATTACACTAGTCTACATTGTGCCCTGAGACACAATGTACACAAAATAAGCTAAGGCTAGAAAATATTCAATACCTCTTATCTCAACTTTCTGACATAAATGAACTACATCCCTTAAACAGATCACAATTCCAAAATCTGCTGAACCTAAAGCAAGACAAAACCAAAATTCTTTATCATACAATGCAAATTATTCAATACCACAAAGCACCGGACTACTTTAAGATGTGAATCCAAAGTATTTGAAGTTCAGATGAGATATGAATCACTGTGTTAAATTTGACCTTGAAGATGTTGTGAAAATTTATAAGCTATTCAACTTTTCAACTTATACCTTTTTTTTTCTTTTTTCTTTTTTCTTTTTTTCCCTTTTCCCCAGATGGAAAAGTGATTAAGATTTTAGTTTATTCAAATCTGTACATGCAACATTCATTGTATTATAGCATTGATAATATTAAATGTTCTGCTCATTACAATTCAACACTACTGACTAATAAGCTTTTTGGAAACTCATTTGCTAACCCTTGAAGTCCTTGAAGTCTCAGCAGTTACAGAGGTAACATGAAATGACCCTCTATATGCAATGTGTTTCTTATATAAGTAATAGGACAGACCATGAGCAAATCACTGACAGTGACACCTGCTTGCATAAAATCAAGGTAGGTGGCCTGATTTCTAAAATCTTCCATGTCAGTTACTGTGAGAACATATAATCTCTCAATTGATTATGACAAAATTATCCAGCCATTTCTGTTTGGTTCATCAAAACCCAGAAGGAGCATTGAAGATTAGCATCCCACCCACAAAAGAAAGGCTCAGAAAATTGGGAATTCCCTAGGTTTATACAGAAACTTTGATGACTTCACACAGTCAGCTGATTAGGCTAACAGTCACTACCTACATAATTAACTGGTCTGTATGATGTCTGCTAGGCAAACCAAATTAAAATGGACTGTTCCACAACCACTACTCTTCTTTGTATATGACACAACATTTGCCTAAGCAGAACAAATTTTAAAGGAGAACTATATTTGGAAAAGCACGGATGTAATGGTCACCCCAGTGGTTGGAGCAAAGCAAAAGAACAGACCCAGTGGCTAGATGCATTTGTACAATTCACATTGCAAAAAATTTTGCATAGTTTCAGGAGCAGAAGTAATTCACACACAGAATGATCTGCCAGATGAATTGATTTCTCCACCATAAGAATTCCTGAATTTAAGATTGGATATTCTCCTAAAACATATGCTGTACTTCAACACACTCCTTCGACTTACAGAGAACACTAGAAAAAATGCCTGGCTGGTCTTGCAAAGACCAGAAAGTCCATAACATCTCCTTCTGTCCTTGAAATCTGTTGCTTATGAATTACAGCATCTCAGCTGAAAGCAACCTTTGTGTGCCCTCTTGAAATACTAGCTCTTGAAATAGCAATATTCATTCCCCAGAGGAAAATGTATCAAAAAGAGTTGATCTGTATGCAGTAACATCATGTTCTCAGAGCCAGGCTTTGTCAATTGGGTACAATCCTCCAGCAGCCCATTGCACAAAGGGATTGTGAAAGCACACTGGTGTTGAGGGCAGAAAATCCTGATCCCTCATGTATCTCCAGGTCTTTTTTAGACTTCTCCCTTGTCCTCAGAGTGCACTAAAAGGACTGGTATCATTTTCACTAGCACATTCACTATGTCTGCACTGCCTATACAAGGATCGATTAGGTCATACAGACTATCTGAGATGGTACACAGCAGGGGTAGAGTGGAAGGAATGGGCAGCATGCTTTAGGAAAATCCAAAGGAGGAGCCTGAACAACGACAGGCCTGGTGGTTTTCAGGAGGGGGTGTCTGCATGCTGGCTCCTTTGGGATTGGCTTGAAGCATTTGGACAAGCTCTCAGACATAGGGTCTGGTTTTTGTGTGACCCTGTGGGGAGCTAGGAGTTGGACTTGATGATCCTTGCGGGTCCTTTCCAGCTCGGATATTCTATGATTCTTTCTTGGAAGGTATGAAAACAAGATGGTCTGCCATTTGGAGATCTCCTAGAAAAATCTGTAACATATACAAGAAAGAGAATAGTTAATTTCTACAGCAATTACAACATGAATTTCACTAAACAGACCACTCAACAAAGTATCTTTTCAGGGAATCAGAAAACAGAGAGAAGGAAATCTTGGTTAAAATAACAGAAATCTACTCAGTCAGAGCTTCACTGATGAAAATGAAGTGAAACTAGAACAGCAAATCATCAGTAATTATTGATATAATTAGAAGAATTTGCATGTAAGTCATAGCAATTGCACTGCTCAGACCAAATCTCATCTTCTTCAAATGTTTTTCAGAGCTGACATGTTATTAATTATGCACTTTCCAGTAGTGCACCTGGAAGTCTCAATGTTTGCCATTGCACCAGGTAATACAGAAACTCAAGGAAAACTGATTGTCTTCAACATTCAGTGTTGCAAGTAGTCATTAATCAATTTGCCTAAATACTAATTCCAAAAAATATCCATGTTCCATTTCATCAATGGAATATCATCTCTGTCCGCAAATAGTATGATAGTAATGTCATCAGTATTACGTACAACCCGTCTATTATTCTATTAACATTTCCTTTCCAAAGTGTATCAGAAATGCCATGATTCACAAAAACTGAAAGGATATTCCTGGAAAACATAATGGGAAACTTCTAGTCAACTTTCAGTGTCCCCAACCCACATATAGTTATACCACTAGTCTGGCTTTGGATTGGATCAGGTCCCTTCCAACCTCAACCATTCTGTGATAAGCACACAATAAACACGAAAGAGAATTCTAACACAATAACTACTTATATACTGTTACAGTAATTCTTCTCAAAATTATTGACCACATTTAAATTCCAGTGATGCAATGCTATACTCTTGATATCTCACTTAGAAACAAAAATATTTTTTTTTTTTTTAATGTAGAAAAAATATATCCCTAGCCATATTCTCATGGGTAACATATGTGTCTATTGATGCAAGTGTAATAGCAATTAAGGTGATCCTCGAATGACAGTCCATCTGTGTATAGTGATTGGTATTCCTAATCACGATGGGGGAAAACTTCAATATCTCTATATATCCAAGCTTCATTTGCAGTATTTAGTATTATTTGTATTTTGCTTGACTTTTTTTTTTTTTTTTTTTTTTTAACTTTGATATTTCACAATCAAGGCAAGTAGATCAGAAATTTTCTAGAAAGCTCTTCAGGCTTTTACAGATCAGGTTAATTTTTCTAAAGAACTGTTACTGGAATGTTTTTTGATTTCATTAATCTTCTAATCTTTAAGCACTGACTGATCATCAGAAAAGGGAAAAAATGTTATGAATAATATATGGGAACAATCTTAATCCTCTTTCTATTTAAAAATGTCTATAGCCCAGATTGAGTCCGACATTTATTTAAACAACATTTTTTTCTCATTAATAAGTTTGATATATCCAAAATTGCAAACGACTGCCTCAGTAGCTTTCTTCAGCTACTTATATAACTTAAAGAATTTTGATGGTCAATGTTCACAGTTCTATGAAGTATATGCCAATTCATACGCATTTAAATTAAGTTTTTGCAATATTTACAATAACAATTCATTTCAATCTGTCTTGTAGAAAATGTCCATAAAGGGAAATTTACTACAGTCAAAACAAAAGAGGCAACTGGACAAACAGAAATTTCTTGCAGTATTTGCCCAGATGTATTAACTATTAATTGTTATTCTTCCCACATGGGCAATATACCTGCATTTCACAGAAGTCTTCTCTCTTTGTAGTAAAGGCACTTCTTAGAAATATATTCAAAATAGTAAATTGTTTTTCTGCAGACTTTATTTTAGTTTTGAGATGTCTTTTTTTTGGGGGGGTGGGGAGGGGAGGAGAAGGGAGAGAGGAACTCAAGCTAGTTAGTTATTGATAACGGCATAAGAAAAAAAAATCCACACAACATTTATTTTAGTAACAAAAAGTACAATGATGATTTTCAGAGCCAAATGAAAGAAAATTAATAACTGAGATCTAGAAGCAATTAGGAAATAAATAAATAATTATTTTTTAAAAGAATGGAGAAGAGAATAAGAAGAATAAATAAAATGAAACCAAGAGCTATACCGACATACACTGTGGTCAAGTTAACACCTGTCCAACTGGTCATAAATTCCTTAAGTATGTTTTTAGGCCTTTTAACACCTATTTGAGAATACAAACATGTCAGCAATTATTTTTTCAGTCCTATGATTTTCAACCCTAATCATCAAAAATAATAATTATAAATTCATAAATTACATGATTTGTGCATGCATGTGCACACACAAAGTCTTGAAGAAATCAAGAACTCAGTAATTCTATTAGAACTCAGTAATTCCTAACTGGTAAGAATCTTTTTCAATATCACAGTCATGGGCCATGAATTTCAACACTCCTACAGTTTCAAAGACTTTCTGAGATCTGTAGTTGTTTTTAATAGGAACGGCCATTTAAGAAATCTTAAGAAAATTTAAGGAGTCTCCTATACAACAGCACATTCAGGTTCCTAAATGTGACTTCTTTGGTCATTCAGGCAGCACAGCCAGCCTGGGAACAGCCCAGCAGCACCAACCACCACTGCTTAATTATCAGTTACACCTTTAAATTAGCCCAGCTGCAGGCCATTGGGCAGGGCCAGGTGGGCCCAGTAAGTATTTAAGGGCAGGCCTGGGGCTTGGTGTGTTTCTTGGTCTGTGGCATGAGGAGGTGGAGATGAGGCATACAGCCTATTGTGGGACTTGGCCCCCAGGTGCTGCTGCAGTGCTGGGGACCAGGGCTTTGCCTTGGGAGTGGGCCCCCTACAAGGCTGGAGGCTGGGCAGTGCGGGGAGCTTGAGGTAAGGCCCTGGGGGGCTTTGGGGTGATCATGGAGGGGCTGTGGGGCTGGGCGCTGCCTCCCGCAGCTGGGTCTCAGCCTTTTGCCCAGTTTCTCCTTTTCTAAAGCACACTGTCCATTGATTTCATCCTTCCAAAAGTGTATGTAGACAATGGAAATGTAAAGGTATGTTTTTCAGGGCCATTACTACTGGTTGTTGCAAGTGTTTAATTAGAATATGCTGTTACTGGCCAGTACTTTTGATCAACCAAAAAAAGCTAACGGCAAGATCTTCATGTATAACAACAGCTGTGTGGAAACTGTGCAGTTACATAAAGAAAAAAAAATCATATTTGTGTTTCTGAAAGGGAATTTATGGAAAAAGACTGATAGGTATCTGGTTCCTTTTGATTCCCTAAAAATCCTGTCTAATCTCAAGAAAACATTTTCTAGAGGTGAGAAATGGCAAGCTGTTGATTGCTTTCATAGAGTAAATGACATGCTGAACTCAACAATGGATTAGGCAGGACTAAATGCTAAGGAATATACTGTTTTTAGTAAACTCGCACTATCAAGAAGATGGCTTGAATGATTTATTGAGTCTTTTCTTTCTCCAGCTTCTATAGTTCAGTCAATTTTTGTCCTATTTTCTATGATTCTTTGAAGAATGTGACACAAATATTACTGTCCCAAAGAGAAAGGGCAGTCTTAAAACCATAGAGGCTATGAAAACATACCTGTAGTGATCAGGGGAGTATAAGGATGCAGATGAGGCTTCCAGCACTATCATGTCTCCTGCAGAATGACAGTGTGGGACAGCATATGCAGTGCATTTCTGATTGTTTTCCATCTGAACATCAAGAAACACTTTTCTGCTGTGGAGGTAACTAAGCATAGGCACATGTTGCCCAGAGAGGTTGTGAAGTCTTCCTCCTTGGAAATGTTCAAAAGCTGTCTGGATATGCTCCTAGGCAACTGGCTCTCAGTGGACCTGCTTGAGAAGGGCAGTTGGACCAGACAACGTCCAGAGGTCCTTTTCCACCTCAACCACTATGGCTTTCTGTGAAATGATATCCTGAGCAGCATCAAAAGAAGCATGACCAGCAGGTTGAGGAAGGTGACCCTCCTAATCTGCCCTCGTGAGATCCCACCTGGAGTACTGCATTCAGTTCTAGGGTCCCTAGTATAAGAAGGACATAAACATACTAGGATGAGTCCAGAGGAGGGCCATGATAATTATGAAGTGGCTGGAGCACTTCTCCTATGAGAAGAGGCTGAGGGGGTTGGGGTTGTCCAGTCTGGAGAAGAGAAGGCTCCAGGGAGACCTTACAGTGGCTGTTCAGTACCAAAAGGGGCCCTACACGAAAGCTAGGGAGGGACTCTTTGTCAGGGAGTGTAGTGGTAGGACAAGGGGGAATGGCTTTAAACTAAAAGAGGGGAGATTTAACTTAAATATTTGGAGTACATTCTTTTCTCAAAGGGTGGTGAGGCACTGGAATAGGTTTCTCAGAGACGCGGTGGATACTCCATCCCTGGTGGTGTTGAAGGCCAGGTTGGATGAGGCTTTGAGTAGCATGGCCTAATGGAAGGTGTAACTGTCCATGATAGAGGAGAATTAGATGATCTTTAAGGCCCCTTCCAGTCCGTCCATTCTATAATTCCATTGTCCACATGATTGTGTAACACTTGTATTCAGCTGACACTGACATTGCACAAGGAATAGGTGTAGCCTTGTATCTACTGAAGCCACTGTTCTTCCACCCAAAAATAACAAAATTATACCAGGAAAACATTCTGAGTGTCATTTTCTGTATGACTTCTATATATTCACCTACTGTATTTAATGTCATTTTAAGTATACAAACATGCCATGAATGTTTTACAACATAAATGTAATAGGAGCCCCACTTCAGTGCTGCAGCAAAGTGTTCACCTGTTTCCTGCCCCACTAAGCTCAGACACCTCCATATGAGTTAGAGGCTGTTGTGTCCCTCCTACCTAAATCGTGCTTCATAGAAGCACATCAGAAGAAACTTCTGGTACCTCAAATATATATAATATCAGTGAGGCAGTTTTTCATGTCTTCAAACTGCCAAAGAAAATATTTACCTACATGAATAATTTCATAACAGTCTACAGTGTTTAAAGACCTGCAACAGCCATTTACTTGTAGTATCAAAACTCTCCTAGCTGGTTTAGTCAATTATTATTCTGCCCACTGATACATCACCAGAAATACAATCTGATAGTATTTTTATAAAATGGTGTTTAACAATAATAGCATGCACGTGAAATCTGATTTTATTTTTATGCACATATAAATTCTACTGCACAAAAACCCTGCAGTTAACTGTTATTATGATACCTGTTAGATATCTCTTTCATTTTATTGATGTGCACTAAGCACTTCTCAATGATGTTTCATGGTTTGCAGAACATATCTGAACTTAGCTGAGAAATGATTTCAAAAGTAGACTTCCACTGGGAATGTCAATGAGGTAAGGACATTTTTGACATATTATCTGCATTACTGAGCTTTATTTGATTTGCAAGATTAAAAGAGATTGAGTTGAAAGAAGCAGTGAGCTGCACCTTAATGGAACAATAACCTGACATCAAAGATGTGTGTGATTTGAAAGACTGAGTGACAGCTGCTACAAGGAGATTATAAAATCAGAATCCAGGCTTTAGTAGTGTTTTGGTGCTGAGCACAAACCTGTAGTTCAGTTCAGGAATAATTTTAGCACTTCAAGTGTAATCTGTGCTGACTACTTTTTTGCTTCCATCTTTTCCCCTAATTAGATAATAATCAACAGCTTACATTACTGTCTCAAATACCCAGAGAGAATTGTTATTTCTCTACTTGTGACAGCTCTATTTTTAGCCAAAGCTTAAACACAGTCTTCATCATCTAGGGGATGACTAAGTGGGGTGAGGTCAAAAAATGGCAAACTGGACATCTACTTTCACTTCCTAGAAAAGTAGAGAAAAATCACTTGTCAGTCCCTCATTCCTATCTAGAATTTGAGCCTACAGCTCTCTGGTTGCTCTGGTTCCTGAGTAATCTATCAGCTGGAAGATTCTTTTCAAGGTAAGCATATTCTTTTCATTATTTTTTTTAAATACATGTTTGACTAGATTTTAATGCTGAGCTTTAGAATGGGTTTGGCAGTTGTGAGTTATGAGTTACGCTTCTAAATGCTTGCATGGTTGGGCTAAGGCCATGCCCTAACACTTCAGCATTTTCTGGTAACTAACATTTGCTATTAACTGCCAGTTTCATTCTTAGGCACTTGAGTCTCTTATGTATGGATAGCCCTGGCACTAAACTTGGGCTTCTGAATTCAGCTTTGTGGCAAAATGCCTGAAAGAAATTGAAGTGTTCTTTCTGACACTGAGTTGTGTTTTTTACCTCAGTGATAATGTAAGAGATAATCTGAGGATAAAAGACTGATGAAGGTTGTAAAAGCATTCTGAAGGGCAAATCAGGATGCTTTCATATTTGGGCTGTGTTGTTTTTGGCAAGATAAGAGGCTTGAGGGAAGGGACTTGGCTACAGACACTCGCATTCACCTTCTCTGGCTGGTAGCTTATCCAGAGGGCTGTTTCCTTTTATAAATATGTCAAGTCATGTTAACAAAAAAATGCATAATACAGAAGAAGAAAAATAACCATATACAAGTCAGGATGGAGAACTGGCACTTATGCTTCAGTTGGAGCATTGGATCATCCCAAGGATACTGTCAAGCAGGGACACAGGGAAACTGAAACTGCTCATTGTGTCTGTAAAAGTTATTTGCACTCTCCTTCCTCCCCATTGTATGCCTAATTCAAGCAAGGTTTTTCAAGATGTCTGGAACTGTGAAAGGATATGATCAATAAAACTAAAATACCTATAAATGCCATTTTTATATAATACTTTTCTGTATCTCTAAAAATGTATGCCATCTATGCCTTTAAAAGTGTGGCTGTCCAGGCCCAGAACTGGTTTAGAAAAATGGAGGTAGGTTTAGAGTGATCAGGTCAGAGGGTAACAAGGTTAAAAAAAAAACTTCAAAGCTCCTAAAGTATTTTTTCAGTACAAAAAAAACCTGTGTACTAGTCTTATTCTCATTTCATTTTTTATTACAATTCAAATCTGTTCTATGACATCTGCATAGTGAGCTCAGGCTGTCTGTGGAGATAAATTATTTCTAAATCCAAAACCTTTTGTCTTCATCCACATTGTTGGTATATGTGTAGATCTGTATGATCAAACAGATGTCACAAGTGACACGCTGTAATAAAGATGCCAGACAAAATCGGATGTAGGTGTCATCCCATTATAACTGTTCTGTACACACATCAGGGTTTCTGAAGATGCTAACAGCACTGAATAAAGAAAATTTCTTTTTTCTTCTTGTAAAGAACAATTCTAAACCCAGAGCTTTGGGTAACAGCCAATTTATTAGCAGTAACAACAACAAAAACTTATAAACAAACAAACAAAAAAAACCTTGAAAATATTAAAAGCCCAGAAGGTAAGCTGTGTAATGTAATAGAAAAATGTAAATGCAATTTTAGGAGAGAAAAAATTCTTCCATGCAAATTTTCTTCCCTGTGGCTCAGCCTAAGTATATTCCTAGATCTAGGTGGGAGCATCGCACAGAGCTTAACTAATCAAATTGAGAATAGTTAATCTTTTTGACATTAATAGCTTAAAGTTACTCATTTCACTGTGAATTTGTGTATCAAATGCTTCTCAGAGGAAACATCCTGTATATGAGATAATCACTTCCTGAGCTAAATAGGGTACATCATTACAAAGGTTTGCTGCAGATTTTGTTGTTGTTCTTTAATGTGTATTTTTTCTACAAATGTGATCAAAGTAATTAAAGACTGACAAAAGTAGGCTTACCCACCATTTTGAAAATATAGTAATCACACAGTGCTTAAAATGAACCATGGAGTATAAAATCCCAGTAGATCTGGTCAAAATGTTACATTTTTGTAAAACTGAACATTCCAAAATGTATTTTAAGCTGACACCATGGATGATAGAATTGAACTTCTTTTACATGAAGATCCTGATTGTTTCATAATGCAGCAATTGTTTAATAAAAAATAGAATCATTTAGATTGGAAAAGACCTCTAAGATCATCAAGTCCAAGCATTAACTTAGTACTGCTAAGTACTAAGCTAATTAACTAAACCATGCCACTAAGCACCGCATCTCTTAAATACCTCCAGGGATGGTGACTCAGTCACTTCCCTCGGAAGCCTGTTCCAATGCTTCATAGCCCTTTCATTGGAGAATTTTTTCCTACTATCTAACCTAAATATCCCCTGGAAATGAGGATATTTCCTCTTGTTCTATCACTTCTTGCTTGGGAGAAGAGACTAACCCCATCCTTGTTTAAAACCTCCTTTGAGGTAGTTATAGAGAGTGATAAGGCGGCCTTTTCTGTAGGCTAAATAACCACAGCTCCCTCATCTACTCCTCATAAGGCTTGTTCTCTAGACCCTTCACCAGCTTTGTTGACCTTCTTTGGACATGCTCCAGAACTTTGATGTCCTTCCTGTAGGGAGGGGCCCAAATCTGAACATAGTATTTGAGGTGCAGTCTCATCAGAGCAGAGTACAGGGGGACAATCACTTTCCTAGTCCTGCTGGCCACACTATTTTTCATATCAGACAGGATGCTGTTGGCCTTCTTGGCCACCTGAACACACTGCTGGCTCATACTCAGCTGCTACGTCTTGGTCCCTTTCTGCCAGGCAGCTTTCCAGCCACTCTTCCCCAAGCCTGTAGCACTGCATGGGGTTGTTGTGATCCAAGTATGGGACCTGGCACTTAGCCTTTGTTGAACCTCATGCAGTTGGCCTTATGCCATCAATCTAATCTATCCAGATCCATCTGTAGAGCGTTCAAGAAGATCAGCACTCCCACCTAACTTGGTTTAGTCTCCAAACTTACGAAGGGTACGCTTGATCCCCTTGTCCAGAACACTGACAAAGTTATTAAAGAGAACTGGCACCAATACTGAGCCCTGGGGGACACCACTTCTGACTGGCCACCAAATGGATTTAACTCCATTTACCACAATGTTTTGGGCCCAGCCACCCAGTCAGTACTTTACCTCAGGAGTTGTACTCTCATCCAAGCCTTGAGCAGACAGTTTCTCCAGGAGAAAGCTGTGGGAAACTGTGTCAACGGTTTTACTGAAGTCTACACAGACAACATCCACAGCATTTCCCTTGTCCACTAGGCAGGTCACCTTGTCATAGAAGGAGATGAAGTTAGTCATGCAGGACTGGCCTTTCAAAAAAAACATGCTGACTGGGCCTGATCACCTGGTTGTCCTGTATGTGCTGTGTGACAGCATTCAAGATGATCTACTCCGCACTGAGGTCAGACTGACAGGCCTATAGTTTCCCAGATCATCCTTCCAGCCTTTCATGGATATGAGCATCACATCTGCTAGCCTCCAGTCAACTGGGATCTCCCCATTTAGCCAGGGCTGCTGATGAATGATTGAAAGCACCTTGCTGAGTGCTTCTGCCAGCTCCCTAAGTACCCTCCCATGGATCCCCTCTGACCCCACAAGGCTTGTGTGCATCTAAGTAGTGTAGCAGGTTGCTAACAATTTCCTCTTGGATTACGGGAGTTTCATTCTGCTCCCTGTCCCTCTCTACCAGCTCAGGGGACTGGGTACCCAGAGAATAACTGGTCTTGCCACTAAAGACTAATGCAAAGAAGGCATTAAGTACCTCAGCCTTTTCCTCATCTCTTGTCACGGTTTCCTCCCACATCCAATAAAGGACAGAGATTCTCCTTAGTCTTAGTCTCTTTTTTTTTTTTTTTTTTTTTTTTTTTTTTTAATGTGTTTATAGAAGCATTTTTATTTTCTTGAACAGCAATTGGCAGACTGGCAGATGAAGCTTCAGTTAGGCTTTGGCCCTTCCAATTTTCTCCTTGCACAGCCTCATCTTTGTAATTCTGTTCAGCCAGGCCAGTCTTCTTCCCTGCCAGCTCAATTTTTGGCACAAAGGGACAGCCTGCTCCTGCACCTTTCTGAAGAGTGTCATATTCCCTTTCTGAAGAGTGTCCAGCCTTCCTGGACTCCTTTGCCCTTCACAACTGAGTCCCAAGGGACTCTGCCAAACAGTCTCCTAAACAGGCCAAAGTCTGTCCTCTGGAAGTCTGAGGTGGTAGTTCTGTTAAACCCTCTCCTTACTTTTCCAAGAACTGAAAAGGCTATTTGTAGATGGCATCAAACATTCACATCACCCACAAATCCTTCTCTGTTTGCAAGAAATTGTGTAGTATCAAAATAAATGTTTCCGTTTGAGTCAGGAACAATATTACTTTGAAGATTTTTTGAAAAATATCTGCCTACATAAATAAAGTAAATTTTGAAATCCAATAAATTTCTCTTTGTTTTTTAGAAAAACATATTTTTACAACTAAAAAAATGCAGTGAAAATATTGGAGTCAAAATTACAAATGGGATGGGAGCCTTACATGTTGCAATTACTGCATATGTAGTACCTAATGAAGCTGTAAAAAAGGATAGTGAATCCTACAACTGTTATTGCTGACCTAACATTTTCACTACCAAGACTCCTGACCTTGCTCCAAATGTTCAACATGTTCCATCTGGTACACACAGAGATAATATCACTGTCATCTCAAGCATTAGATCAATTGTTGTTCCCACATGGCTGTGATCTACAGAGTCTCATATTTTATCGTTACAAGCAATATTATACAGAATATTATCAGCTGCCTAACAGAACATTTTTTATATTATATAATACATCATCAAACCTCTCCACCTATACCTTGATTTAGTACATCTTCACTGACATAGTTTATCTTCACACTAACCATTATTTAAAACAATTTTCTAAAGCAGTTATTAAAGTAGTTAAAGCAGTATTGCTGTGCTACATTACCAGTTCCCTGAGTCACTTAACATTGCATCCATTCCCTCAATTTGTTACCTGTGAATTTGAAAGTCTTTCAGATAAATATAAATTCATGATAAATTCATCTAATTTTCACAATTCATTTTTTTTAGAATTCAAATAACTCTCTGCTCACCTATGATGTTATAATGCTACCTCAAAAATTCAAATCTGTGTCAAAAGTAAACTTTTTAACAAGAGGGGCAGAATGGTCATGGTCTTCTTTTACTCTCTGTTAGCAAAAATTGCTAGTTTTGACTGAAGTAGAACAAATACATCCTTATGACTAAAGCCATAATATGCTTTTTCCCAAACCCAAAAGTGGTTATTGGGTTATATATTGTCTGCTAAGTACTAGCAGAACATTGCAGTTTAGCCATGACAGCTTGCTTTGTTTGTCTGGGAAGGATTGGACACATTTTCAGGTCTAGAGGTTTGGGTTTGGCAACAATTCACTTCCAATGATGTAGATAAATAAAAAATGTTTTATAAATCACACATATTTTATCCACCATGCTTATGCAAATAAAGATAAGTTTGAAAAAATTGCTTTGCTCTTCTAACCTGGAAAAATCTCAATCACATATCAATATAACTAGACCTGAAAATGATTCAGAGACATATTCTACTCTAGCAAGAAAAGGATATGCAGAAATGCATGCAGATGCACTCTGTATTACCCTGTAAGACAAAACTATATGTATGATTAAACAGGATTTCAGATATTTTTGCATAATTTATGTTATTAAAATAACTTTGTTATTTATGTATAGATATGCATAAATCAACTTTCATTTAAAAAGACGTGTTTTAATCTAGGGTTAATGCTGTAACAATTTAAATATTGTAATACTGCACCAATTAATTTAATAGGCAATGGTTTTGAAATTAATGACTTTCTTGTATTTCTTTTATTCTGTTAATATTTAAGTAACTGCATAACCATATTAAAACTAGGCTGATATGAATAAACTAAAACAGACCAAGGAGTAAAACTGCAACTGGCATGGAATGGACAAACAAATGGAAAGAACAAATTATTCCATAAATTCATTCTGAAATAAAACAATTTAACTAGATAAATAATAGGCTTCCATCTTATAAATACACACATTTAATCAAAAATTCAAAACAGAATGCCATAACAGGTTCTATGAAGAATATTAATTCTATCCCAGCCTAAACCATGCAAAAGTAAAAATAAACATATCTGAGAATACCAAGGCTTGGTATACAGATTTTGATGCCACCATCTCACAAATTCTATCAAAACCTGCTCTCTTTTCCTGTCATCTCAGATCTGCTTGCCATGATACATATCTGGAACCATACATGTAAGTTTCTTTAATCAGCTTGAGTTTTCACAGCTGTATATTATGCTTGTTTTCTTACAAATGAAGGTGAAAGGCAATTACCATATTAATTTCTCCGGTTATCATACTGTAGCGGGTTTATGTGGCAATGCTTTGGTAGTGGGGGGGCATAGGGGTGGCTTCTGTGAGAAGAATCTAGAAGCTGCTCCATGGTAGATAAAAGGCCCACCACTGGCCAGAGCCAGGTCAATAAGCAATGCTGTTTGTGCCTGTGTGAGAGCATATTTAACAAAAAAAAAAAAAAAAAAAAAAAAAAAAAGCTGTAGCACAACAGCAGCTGAGAGAGAGGAGTGAGAAAATGTGAGAGAAACGGCTCTGCTGACCCCAGTATCAGTGCAGAGGAGGGCAGGAGGTGCTCCAGGCAGGCAGCAGCAGTTCCCCTGCAGCCTGTGGAGAGGCCCCTGGTGGAGCAGGCTGTCCCCCTGCAGCCCATGGGTCCCACACGGAGCAGATCTCCATGCTGCAGCCTGTGGAGGAGCCCCCGGTGGAGCAGGTGGATGTGGCCTGGAGGAGGCTGTAGGGCGTGGAGAGCCCCCGCAGGAGCAGGCCCCGGGCCGGAGCTGCAGCCCGTGGAGAGGAGACCACGCAGGAGCAGGGGCCTGGGGGGGAGCTGCTGCCCGTGGGGGACCCGTGCTGGAGCAGTTTGCTCCTGGGGGATGGACCCCATGGTACAGAGTCATGTGGGAGCAGTTCTTGAGGAGCTCCTTTGGGATCCCACGTGGAGCAGGGGCAGAGAGTGACCATGAAGGAGCGGTGGAGACCAAGTGTTAGGGACTGATTGACCCCATTCCCCTGCGCTGCTCGGGGGGAGGAGGTGTAAGAGAGTGGATGGGGGGAAGGTGTCTTTTGTTTTTTTCATTTGCTTCTCACTTCTCTAGCTTGTTAGTAATAGGCAATAAATTTTACAAATCTCCCTACTCTGAGTCTGTTTTGTCCATCGTGATAATTGTTGAGTGATCTCCCTGTCCTTACCTCCATCCTTAAGCCTTTTGCCTTGTATTTTCTCCCTCTTTCCCTTTGAGGAGGGGGAATGAAAGAGCAGGCATGGTGGAGCTCAGCTGCTCACCCGAGTAAAACCACCGCACATCACCACTAAACAAAGAGGTTGTGCAAAGAGAAACATAGTGACTGAAGAAGTAGGAAAAATGGAAAAACTGGGATAATTTTCCTCTAGAAGAAACAAGCAGAAATACGACACAATGAAAGCAAATGCAATGAATAGTTCTGTGATATTATATGGGGTTTTGCTAACTACCTTTTTTCATGGCTGAAGAACACATGGGAATTGTATAAAAATGAAAGGCTGAAAAATCAATCTGGTAACAGAAAAACCTTTTCACCCAACAGCAATTAAATTATAGAGCCTCCTGCTGCAAGTTATTGCTGTTGCTAATAGAACAGTCAGGTTCCAGAAAAGGATCAAACCTGTAAAAATATAATAATGATGTGGGCTTTAGTAGAACAAAATATAACCAGAAATTTTGCTAGAGATATTCTCATACACCAAAGCACAGTGTTTTCCATCAAAATGATCCAACCTTCTGTAACTGTATTTACAGGTTAAATTTCAGGTGTAGGATCTTCTCAGAGATCACAGGTTCCTTCTCAACTTTTAACCCCCATATTTGAACATTCCACTATCATCAGCATATAGTGGCAACAGCTCAACCTTTTTGAACCAGAATGTTTGTGGGGATAGAAGGAAGCATTAGACTACTAGAAAATAATATATTCTTTTCAATAAAAAACACTGTCTTCTTCTCCTATTTTCCTTCATCTTTTCTTTAAACAGGTGGAACACTGTAATAGACCTCCATTCTGCATCTGTCTGGCAAATCCTGTGCCTGCAGCTCTCAGTGTCTGGCAAACCTTCTGCTTCCTCTGCCTGTATAGAAATAAATACAGACAAAGGTTTCTGTAAGGATCCTGTTGTTTTTTTTTTTTTTTTCTACGTTTTTAAACAGTTGTAAAGCTGCATTTTTGCAACATAACCACTGTGCTGATATACCTGATCCAGTTAATGCCAAAAACCACAGTATGAAAACACAGTAAAAGCCCTGTCATATCACTGCATAAAACTTAATGTCCTGTTTCTATTTGTGGTTTAACTACTATTCATGTTTTGTGATTGAAAGGAAGTGTGCAGTGAAAGAAAATCACATGAGAAAATGAAAACCCTTACCTAGAAGAGGAAGAACTCAATAATGGTGTGAAATCCTTTCTGTACATAGGATTTATTAATATTTTGCTGCTGGTGGCATTCATCTCTCTTCTTTAGACAGCTCATTAAACAACTGCTAAAGTGTTTAATAAATGAATTTATGATAATAAATTAACAGCTTACCAAGATCAGAACCATTTTGACCATGCAATTATCTACAGTTCCCCAGGGCTCCCATAGCACCATAACCTTATAGCTGGTAAACCAGACAATACATAAAGGATTTTTACTGATAATTACATTAGGTATATTTCATTTTTTCCTCTTTAAATATGATGCTGCAAGGTTATGGACTTCACAGAATGGTTTCTAAAACAATATTGACTTAACTGTAAGTCATTAATAATTAGTATGATCTCTAAAGGATGCCAATCTGAAATTATCCTATGTTTTCAAACCGCAAACATGAATTAAATATATGGCAAACCAACCTTACTGAGAAAATTCCATAAATATCTAAAGATAAGTTCTACTAAAGTTTGTAAGGTGGCTCAAGAACCAGAAATGCCTGGAGTCCTTTGAGCAGCCGCTTTGCATACACCTGCAATTCATCCTGTTGCATTAAAGACAAGCCCTAACTAAATCCCAGAAAATTTATTTTTGTCTCTTTCATATCTGAACACAACCTTTATCCAAAATGTATTTTGGAAAGAAATCATCTGGGCTATATTTGGTATATATTCTGTTGTATTTTTTTCTTATTGGATCTTCCCAATGTTAGTTAGAAGTTGTGAGTTGGTTGTACGTAACTTCAGCAGTTTAACAACTCCAGTTTGGCCTCTGACTAACTTTTCCAGAATCAGCAGAGGAATTCCTGTAAAGGATCCCTCTAAAGAGTTTGACTGAAGGAAAACCTACATACTCTTGTAACTACACAGAGCAGTTGTGAATGAGGAGTGGTGTGGATGTCATTTACTTCGTAGCAAGACACTGTCTCCCATACTATTCACATATCCATGTTAAGACAACACAGTCTGGATGGATGGACAACCAGATGGATTCTGTTTAACATCTTTATAAGTGATCTGGAACAGGTAACGGAGTGTGGTCTCACCAGGTTTTCAGATGACATTAAATTTGGGGGAACAATAGATAACCCCGTGGGCATGCAGCTACCTAAGCTTCACAGGCTGGAGGGGTGGACCAGCAGGTACCTGGTGAAATTCAACAAGGAAAAACAAGTCCTGCGGTCGGGGAGAAGAGACCCCCCCTAGAGCAATAGGGTTTTGGATGGCCTTCTTGGCTAGGGAGGAGCTCTGCAGAAATGTCCTGGGGTGGTGATACACAGTGAGCTGGACATGAGCCAGCAGCACTCGTGGGGTGCAAGGGAGGTCAACAGCACCTGGGGCTGTATGAACAGAGGACACCTATGTTAATGGTAAACTATGCATCTCTCACGTGGAAAAGAAAAAGCCTTCTTATTTCAATTAATTGCTTTCACAGCTTTCAAGTATGAGCTGAAAGCAAAGCTAAAATTTGCTTGCATATCCTTATTTCAGTTATTAGGTACATATTCACAGAATGGAGTTTGAGGCTGCAGATTCTTTTGAAGAACCTGATAGATTTCTGAGATTTCTTACCTCTTGTATTTTTTTTATTTCTCCTGTTGTATCTGCATTCTAACAAGCTTCCATCCCTTCATCTGTTTCTTACCCAATTCTCATTCAGGTGATTCACATCACATGTCAAAAGAATATGACTTAAATGCTTAGATGTAAGGCACTGAAAGGAGACACTGAAATTATTTTTTCTTCATGAGTGCTACCATAGTATTTGTCATACAATGTTCTCAAATGACTTCAGCCTTCAAAATTATAGATTGCTTTTAAAGATGAAGAGATTAATTAAAACCCCCATAAACTGTCTAAATATAGCATAAATAAATCCCGTTCCTGGGTACTCAGCAGACATATTCCAAACACAATCTGAAAAGCTCCTCTCATCAAGCTTCTTTTATTATGCTATAATGAAACCTGTTATTCATGTATTCATGCATATCATCTTCAGATTTACATTCATTTTCTCCACTAATAAAACACCAACATATAAACTAGATCCTGATTTCTCAAGGCCCACTCCCTAATGCAAAAGTTGGCAACCTTTTGAGGGAAGCATAACAGACTGCATTTTTCTATCACAATTTAGACATGAAAAAGGTCAAAGAGAAATCTCAGTGAGGACCAGAAGACACTGACCCTCAGAACCCACAGATGCTTTATAGATGGTGTATCAGCCTTTCTGACAGGCCCAGGTAGCAGAAAATGTGATCACAATAGGAGTGAGCTGCTGCTGCCTTTCAGTGCTACATCATCCGAGATGCTGTGTCTTTTTCAGCCCTTTTATCTAGCATCCACCACTGGCCTTTATATGGTTTTGCTCTTCTTTGATAAATAGCTGATCCCTGATCCATTATAAATGGTTGCATTTTGTGACAAGTTAGATGCACTCTATTCTCAGCTGATAAGCTCAGTTTCCATCTTTTCCATGGAATGAATCAACACTTTCTACCACAATTTAAAAAGAATCTCCTCTCCAGGATTTCATATAAATGAAACATATCTCATAAAGAAGCAGAAAAACATACTGTCAACCAAATCCACATCACACGTATATAGATACAAATACAACCTTCAATTAATAAGGAATTGCTTGCAAAAATATGGACCTTGGCCATTCTTTCCACTCAGGAAATGCTGAAAGAGTGATACAGCATGAAAACTTTATAATAACACATTAGCAATTTCCCATTACATACTATTAGGAACTGTCATATTACCCTTGAGTCCAGCACAATCACGGATCTCCATTAACTTAGCAGAGGGGCTTTCTTCTCTCCCTGACATAACCACTAAACTACACAATACCACTCTTTCCTTCTGTCAGAATATGGCTCCATCAGATAAACCATCTGGCCTGAAATACTTTCCTTTCCTGTTCAAAATCCATTCCATATTCCACCCAGAAGAGTTTTTGAACACAAAAGGGCTATTCAGGCCTCGCTATTTATCTGGAAGAGCAGACGTCTATCAACCGCAGATAGACTCACAGCTGTGGTGGTGTTCTGCAGAGAGTAATTTCCTACCCACAAGAGAAACTGTTTAATAAAAAGAAGAACCTATTCTCTGATACAGAAGGAAGGCTATATCACACAAGCACAAGGGTGTACTGTAAGTATGATTTCTCTTGCTATTTGTAAATCAGTGCCAGCTAATATCAATCAGTTGGGGTCAGATTAACTTAAACAATTGTACATAATATTCACATAATATTTCAGGGAAGGAAGTAGGTGAACAGTCACAGAGACTTCATCCTCCAAATTACTGATATAGACATTAGCTATAACTTACAGTACCACAGTATCAGTAAATCATTTTAAGCAAGGTAAAGCTCTATGTTGCAAGTGAAGAATGCTGGACCTCAGCTCAATAGGTGACCTTTGCATTAAAATGGCCAGGTGCACAAATCTCCATGTTTTCTCCATAACAACAAGAGAATCCTCTTCTTTCTTTCTTTTATACTAAATGTAATTCAATCATCTAGAAAAAATAATAAAAAAATAAAAGTGAAAGAGTTCTGATAAAAGGCACATGAGTACAGAATCTCCAATAATTGCAGAAATTGCATTGTATATGACTTTATTAAAATTCTACTTTGAAACCATATACAAAATCCCAAATGACAGAAGACAAACTCATATTTGTAAGTACAGTAACTAAACAGTACAATTATTTCCCTATTTTTTTATTCTGTATCAAGGAGAAGATTGGACAATTTTTACTTTTATCTCAAGTCATTTTCACTTTCCAGTCTTTCTGGAAGCAAATAATCAAGCACTTTTCAATAAATGTTATTTATTTTAGCTCATATGAGAGGGAATTTGAATCACACAAGGGAATCACACAGCAGTGTGAATGCAGCATTGTAGAGTGCTATCATGTTCTTATTTACATACACATATACTTTACATCACTTATCAATTATTGTTTCTCTCCTTTGAAGAGTGTTGCCAATAGAGAACCCATAATAGGTAATTCAACATCTAGCTGCCAGTGGACTCAGTGAGAAGCTAGAGAAGAGGAGCTGTAAAGTCAAGAATCCACATAACATCACTAGCTCAAAAATTAAGCTCAGGATTAAGTAAAGCCACAGGCATACTCTGGAGCTTGCTGAGATCAGAAGTGCAGGTAACAAGCCTTCTGAGTCCTGGTCTTCCTAGCCACTGGTTGACTTTCATTAGCTGCAGTAGAAGCTGAGAGTGCCAAGTACACAGAGCAAGTGCAAGTGGCCTCCAGTAACCCTTCAGCCACACTGCTGCTCTTGGTTTGATTAGAAACTATTGAAAGATTACCAGTCACAGGTTACTGAATTTAGTTCTGGCTTCTTCACTGAAATAATCCCCTGTAACAACAAAGCAACACGATTGTGGACAGGAACCAGTCACTGTCAGAGTCCCTGTGTTTGCCTACAGATAATATGTTTGTGAAAAGCAGAAAGGGGCTTATCCATTCCTCTTGGCTTAGGGACACAGTATGGCAGTGTAAATACAAGCTGGGTAGAAAAATGTTCAATATTGGTGTTTGGTATAGGTCATGAGTTTCAATCCATTTAAGTTCATGGGATGTTCTCTTTCCAGAAAATGTTCAGGACCTCCCTCCTGCCACCCACCCACTCACCCACCTCCACAAACACTTTTTTTTTCTAGTACATACACTATTAGTAAGACAGCATATACTGAAAAAGTGTAGTGACAATCTCTAAGTGATTTATGGTAGCCCAGAAATAAGGGATACTTGTTTTTAGACCATCTTATAAATGTTATATACAATATAAGACTTTTTTATATATCATTTGGAGCATATGATCTCAGATTTGTTGCTCTTTTCCTTAAGACAAGGTGTACATGTTTTCATGTGTTTTAATTTCATTATAGATTTTTTTTCTATTTCCAAGAAAAAAATGTTCTCTCAATCTTTATTCTTCTTTAGGAAAACAGTGAATTCTTTACTTCTACCTTTTATTTTTCTGCTGCCTGTTAAGCCTTTTTTATTGTTATTTTTTTATTTTTTATTGCAACACAAAGATTCCCTCCTGAGCTTCCAGGTTTCATGTCTTTCAGACACCATCTTCTGCTACTAGTGTTTATTTTTTACAGTAAAATATAAGATGGTGGCTTTCACATGACCATTCCCACCTTGATAATCCAAGCACTACAGTTAGACTCGTGGATCAATGTCTGACTTTTCCCTGCTGATGTTTGAGTCTTTTAATCTGATTTTATTGTGGAATTCAGAGGATTTTTTTCAATTACTCTGGATTTTTTTAAGGTTTGGGACTTGTGGGGAGAGGGTTCATTAATTCATGAAATCAGTTGGTAACCTACTCCCAGCACTGTTTCAGGCCATATGCTTTTATGTATCTCGCCTTACACTCCCTTTGTCAATTTAAGACTGGACTACAAAGCTCTCACTCCTACTTGTAGCAGCAGTGGCAGCACTATTAGCTTTAATGAGACTGCTCATGCAAATAATCATTTGCTACTGATGTTAGGAATTTGCTAGGAAGTAAGTGGGTTCAAATGCACATGCTCAGTCTGCAAAATCAATGGGGGAAGGATGAAAGGCATCTGCCAGCATTCTGGGTGCTCAGCAAAGTAATCTGAAGCTGAATCTCGACGTGATTTTGATGTCTATGTATACTACAGAACACTCCAATGTGTATGACTTGCACCAAGCTGACAATCTCCCTGCCTGAGGAATCTCTGAATAGTGTAATAAGATACATATTTTGTGTTGCTATTTACCACTGAAATAGCATATATCTTTTATATGCTTCAAATCCCTGCAATGAGAGGTAATAAAATCATTAAGATGAGCCTCTGGGCAACTTCCAGAAGTGGAGTATGTTATACATGACAACAGGAGTAAAAGGCTAAAATGAGAGTTGCTGTAACTCATGCAGCAAGAAAGCAGAGGTTTCTAGTGCAGCAGGGAAGCTGGAGGGAGCACTTAAGGTACAGCAAGCTTCTCTATATGAGTAATGCCGAAATAGCTGCATGGTACTTCAGTGATGCATATATTGAGCTGCCAGAATAAACTATGGTGGAATCGACCTTTTCAATCTATATATCATTTTCAAGGCACAGAGAAATAATAATTATGTCAAGCATTAATCTGCAGTCTGAGCATTTTATTAAATGTAAAGCTGTTGAATAAAAATAATAATCAATGCAAACTTTTCTTTTTTGGAAGTATTATTGAAAAGCTTTCCACTATAGGGCATCCTGGAGGTCATTTCCTGAAGGAAACCTTAAAACAGGTAGGGGTCAGGACTATCATAAGTGCCTACTCACCTGAGAGCAGACCAAACCACCATGGTGCTATTGACAGCATCATCTGTGGCTGCATGCAGGCCAGCACAGCCCCAGCTGCTTCCAACCCTCTCCATTGTAGGTTCAGCATCTCATACTTTCCATTAAAAGCTGCTATTTTTAGGTAGGAGATCTAATGCTCTTTGCACTTGTTTTAAGGAAAAACATTCAATACAGACAATCTGAAAACAGAGCTGAAACTCTAATACACTCTAAGCCTTCCATCACTTGTACAAGCTTAAATAGCACAGCTATTGGAAAGGACATGGTATCTTTTGTTGTTCCTCCCCCTACAGTACCCCCCTCCTCCTTCCCCCAACTGCAGACAAACAAAAATTTGGAAAATAAACAGCTTATGCAGGTGACAATATGATTTATAAATACAAGGGGCAAGGGAAAAGCATTCAGAAAAAACAATATACAGATTTTTCCAGTGGGTACACAGTTCAAAAAGTGCCTGTGCCATATGGAACATCGATGATTTATAACCTGGGGACTTCAAGCTTGCTAAATGTATAAAACTATTCCCAGAATATTTATTAAAAAGAAGAACAGTACCCTTGCAGAATAGCATTCAGTATACTAATTTCCATGTTTAAACTGAGGAATATATATATATTAAAAAAAGTAAATCCATAACTTAAAGGACCAGTCATTGTTTATTTGTTCTTAGCAATGTGCTTTAACACTGCAATTTATCCTTATTTATTTATTTTCTTTGCAGTCTAGCTTGCAAGCCCGGAAGATGTCAAGTAGTATTAGCAAAGAATCGAAGGTCACGGGCTGCCGCTGGCTACTGTGGCGTGAAGCTGACACTCAGTCAGCTGGGTGCAGTGCGCTGCCTTGCTGATGAATGGAAGCTCCTATAGTGCATAGTGAAGAGCCAACAGCACCGGGCATGGCTGCATTGCACACAAAATGTGCTATAAAGACACTGAGAAAAAATGATTCAGTACACATGAAACGTGGACTTTGTAGGATTAAAGTCAAGGAGAATAAGTTCTCTGAAACGGGGTCTGTAGTGGCCCTGACCCGTTTCCCTCTTGTACTCAGACATGTAATTTGAGCATGGCCCCTGCCGTCCCTTACAAGGGGAGAGCTAGTCTCCAAGGCAGACATTATAGACTTAAGACTGCTTGTCAAATTAAAGATGGTTTCTCAGATACTACCAATACTATCGTCCTCAACACCATTAAAAATTTGCTGGAGTGCTACTGATACAGCAGCCATTAACATTCTTTGCAATGACATTATTGTTACTCTGCTAGGCATTTTGTACTTATTATGCCTACTAATAATTAAGTTATGAAACACTTCTTGAATGACTGTAAAAAGCTGGGGAAGGAAAAAAAAAAAAAAAAAAAGATGGGGAAAATGAGTGAAGTTAGGTCCAAATTAAGAACTGCATGGGCTCTAGTAACATCACGAGTGTCTGATTCTTGCATTTCAGGAACTGACGTTGGTGAATCTTGGTCTTTCTGTGGGGCACCATTCAGTGTAATTCAGTGTGGAAAGATTTATAGGACTGCAACCTAAATAACAGAAAAAAAATGAGTGCACCAATCTTCCAGCTGTAAAAGCAGATACACATTTCCATTTGAATTTCAAACATAGTCTTTCTTAAGATTTAAAATTAGTTTACTTTACTAGGTTTTATTTCCTATGTTCTTTCTGATCACAGCTGAAGCAGAAGACCTAAAATACAAAAAGAAAAGCTTATGTAAATATGGCTGAAACCAGGAAATACCACCAATTCCAGTTTTCTGCCTTATTTCAAATATGTGAGAGGTTCTAATTTTTTTGTTAGGTCCAGATGAGCAGTCAAACAAAATCCTTTTGTAATATAAATTAAGGACATCATATTTAGATATGAAACTTTTCTATTGTTATTTGGAGGGAAAAATATCATTTAGATATCACTGTAACAAGCATGGTTCACAAAGTATTTGGGATTGCTGATTTCTCTAGAAAGTCCCAAGATTCACAGTGAATCTTCTGTAAATCATATCTCAACTACCTCTTTTTAAATTTGCTACCAAGAAGACTGAGAGATGGATACAGCCTCAAGATCGTATCTTTGAAACTTTAATATTCTATCTTACACTTTCACTAAGTGGTTTAATTGATTCTTTTTCCTGAATGATTGATGTACAGGATT
Organism: Oxyura jamaicensis; assembly: GCF_011077185.1. Classification (NCBI taxonomy): domain Eukaryota; kingdom Metazoa; phylum Chordata; class Aves; order Anseriformes; family Anatidae; genus Oxyura; species Oxyura jamaicensis. Next base: position 73,526,384 of record NC_048895.1, on the reverse strand, counting down.
TTACATGCTGTTGAATGCCACCTGTTCTATAATCATTTTAATTATCGAATTGCGTTGTTGTACCAGCACATAACACCTTCACCTTAGCTTAAAATGACAGGTCTATTTATACCTCTGCATGATCTTCTGTTGCATTACGATCTCAGCTGTCATAATATAAATCCAGAGGCCCCAGTTTAGGAACTGAGGCAAGGCTTCTCTGTTTCTTTATTTAAACTGCAAGGTGTGAAGCAGGAAATAGGAAAATTCAGGGATGTTTTGTTTTGTTCACAGCTGAAACTGGGACCGGATGAAATTAGGCTTCTTCGATGGCAGTTAAAAACTATTCATAGTAAAATGGGGGGCTGGCTACAGAGGGGACTGTTTTGTTTTGTTTTCTTTAAATGTGGGATCAAAGAAAGACACAAACCTGAGGGAATCATTTCATAGATTTCACTCCACAATATAAACTCATTTCTTAGATCACACTACACAGCTTGGCAGTGAGTGTAGGTGCTTTTGGCTATAGCTGTGATAAAACCTTTGAAGAAAATCCCTTCTGTAAGCACATCAGTTGAAGAACACAGAAGACAGAATGTATATCCCACACCATTAGTCTCGGTGATTCTTCTTTTGCATGATACTGTTTCATGTTTATCTACAAAAGCCTTCATAAACATATTTTTTAAGGAGTCACTTATGGTCAGTCTAATAATGACTAGAATGCATAAAATTAGTATTGCTCAGGACCTTTATAAATCACAACATGAATATTTCATTTTTTAGACAAATTAACAAGTTTAGCAAAGAATCTTTCCATTTTCAATGTCATATCTTTGAGACTCAGCTGTTCATCTATTAAGGTGAATCCTTCTTCACACTAACTTGAATATGATGGGCAAGTCTATTTCATATAGAAAAATCTCAATAAGAATGTGAAAAGGGCTGAAGCATATTCCTTAGTGGTGCCTGAACATTAGTTTAATAAAAGTATTACAGGAATGAATGAATAAATGAATACTCTGTTCTCCGTATTCTTACAATGCCTTTAACCACTTGGGTTGGACTGAAGTCACACAGAAGTAAGGAATGCCCTGAATTCTCTACTTACATTGAGATGGAAAAGCTTCCTGGAAATTGAAAGGAAAATCCCCAGCTGTGTTGCATATATTGTTGTTTCATATGACACCAGAACGAGCTCCAACTTCTTGATTTTCTCTTTTACTGTAACATAGATTCACAACACCAGCCTTCATTTTATCTCTGAATCTAAAATAATATATGCAGCTTTTATGTTGTGACATTAAAATAGGCTTTCCTGCGACTGCTGCCGCTTTATAGCAAAATTTTATTTCCAGATGTAAAACTCTGGAAGTGACCTAAATCTATAACATAAATCTACATGTAAGACACAGGACAGCTAAGCTAAAACAAAAAGCAACTGAACAATAGAATGAAAGAGAATATTCACTTTATGTCCTTGTCTTCCTTGAGACCTAAACTCAAATCCAGGCTTGGATCATAAAATAAAATGAGTTTGATCTTCTCATTTTGGCATCCATTTGTGGAAACCAGAGTACTTCAATGGAGTTAACAGTCCCTGGTCAAGAGAAACATGAAGCTGAAAGGCCCCAGGTGTTCAAAGCAAGCAGATGGAGGGTGATCTGGGATAAATTGCATTCAGTCTTTCTTCTCTTTGGGACCATATCTGACACAAGCCAGCACAACTCATCTTTATTTCAGAGATGGTGTAATAGACCAAATAATTCTCAGCATGATAATTGGCTTTAAAATTATTAGCAGAACAGACCTAGCATTGACCATGAAATGGCAGCAGCTCCTCAAGAATATCTAAGAAATGAACACATATTCTTTAGTAGCAATTTCTCTTTAGCATTTTTAAGGACTGAAAATTCTAGTTGTTCCTAATTTGGAAAATGTCTTAAAACATTATGGAATGAATCTAAATAAACAGCCTGACTTATGTGATTTGTGGTTTTCTGAGAAGAATAGGTTAATTTGATATTACTCAACAGAGTACATTTAAATTTAATTTATGAATTTTTCTGTAATGTTGGCTTCATTTGGGAATCAAGAAAATAGATATTGCACTAAGGAAAGCACAGAAGCTGTTCTTACCTTTTGTCTTTCCAGTGTTTCTAATCAATTTGCTGGAAACAGGGAATATTGACAGGTGCATTCGCAAAGCTCATCATCTTTCAAATCAAGATTTCTAGCCTCCTCTAGAGGTAGAATGGAATATAGAAGACCCCAGCCTCACTTAATTCAGCAAATCTCTTCCACCTTTAGTGCCACAGAACAACACATTAACTTTGCCGAATCACTTCACTTGTGTGTCACTTGTGTGATAAAAGGTAAAGAAGTGTGGTCTTGGGAAAGGAAGAAATAACACAAACCCCACTTTCCTGTTACCATAACTGATTTTCCTCTAATCTTTGTTTCATATACTGAAGTGTACAATCTAATCCCACAGTACCATCCATCTACTGGTCTTTTCCTTAAAAACATTTAGGGAAGTATGCATCCATTTTTAAATACTAAGCTGGAGAACCAACTAGTTATGCTTCTTATTCATGTCAGGTGGGGTTTTGAAGTTAAATTACAAATCCTTGTGTTTTGAAAATACAGATGCGAGGTTACTTTCTATAACATAGCCCAATGGTACCTTCAGTGAATAAAGGGTGTGCCAAATAATTTAATGAAATGCACAATAAATAGGATAGTAGCAATAAGTCTGAACTTTAAAATAAGCCTTTGAAAATAAAATTAAGAGAACCGGGAATCAGAAGTAATTCACAAAACAGTATTTTAAACATTGCATATAAAACAGTGGAAGCAAGAATAGTATCAGCTTAAAAATCACACACTAACTTGCACGAGGTTTGTATTTCTTTCTTTTTTTTTTTTTTCCTTTCACCTTACAGAAGACTTGGAACAGAAAGTGAACAGGATCTGATTTGGTTTTCACCAAGTAAAAGAAAACTAGAAAATACAAAAGCTGGAAGTACTTAATGTATTGGAAACATCCTATTGTTAATGATTTGCCTAGAGAAATAGCTCTTTGTCCATTCTCTCTTACAAAAGCTATAGGTGCTAGTAATATTTTCTTTGCAATTGCTGATAACTCTGAAGTGATGAGCACTTTCAACTACAACTGTATTTGCCATACATCATTATTTTTCAAGCATTCCAGTTCAGTCAGCCATCGACAACTGCTTATTTTTCCCCCATGATGTGTTGTATCAAAAGCTTAGTAAAGTCATCAAATGTCTTACATGTTTTTAAAGAAAAAAAAAGAAAAAAGAAAAAAAAAAGCATAAAAATAGAAAAGCTGGCATTACAAAATGGAAGAATTATCATGAACTGTGATCTCTGCTCAATGACTACCATTAGCTAGTAACAAACAGGTTTTCTTTTCAGCTGTAACTCTTATTTGTGCAGGATAGATGAAGTAACTTAAAGCATAGCATTAAAATATTTTGCTTATGAAATGGGGCTTTCCATCACAGTGTTCCGTCACAGTCCAACAGGTGTTCATTAGAATTAGCCAATGCTGGACATATATTGACTTTGAACAATTAATTTTCACTTCTAGATACTTAAGATTTCATCCTGTCTGTGAGGGACATACTGATGAAGAAAAACTTTATATCATATTATATGAATTAGACATCACTAATGCTCAACCATGAGGGACTGCAAGAAGTGTTCTGCAGTACAAAGGATATTCTGAAATCAACAAGATTAATCAGAGAGAAATGTAATGTCATTTTCAGAGGAGAATGTAAGTGGAATGCTTCTGAATTCCCTGTCTAATGTCAGGAGGATTTTGAAATGTGGCCCAGAAATCAAACCATCTGAAGGGACTTCTCAGTGAAACACATGGCTTCACATTTTTGAGTTCAAGAATAGAAGGGAGAAAATACTCTGGTGGCTCTGGCATACTGTATTTAACAGGCCATTCAGAGTCTGACAGTTACTTCTCTGTGAGTCTTGTAAGTTGCGTTTGACTTTCAGAAGGACTTCAAGCCTTCATTTGAAGACTGCAGTACAATAAGAATTCAAGTACTTCCTTTGTTCCAATGGTTAATCAATCTCACTTTTAAGAATATTGTCTCATTTTAACTTGTCTGTCTGCAGCTCCCAGCCATTGGTTCAGTGTTCTGTATTTTTCCCCTGAAGATACTTATACATTATAATGAAATTATCTCTCAGAGATGTGCAGTCTCTGTAGGGCATTTTACAGTTCTTTTCTGTGCCACCGTTCTAACAACCTTTTAAAAATGTTGATACCAGAGCAGTGCATGGTACTCCTGTACCAGGCTCACCACTACTGTGTATAAGAATTAAAATCACTTTCCTGCTCCCATTTATTGCCCCCCCAGACCCATTTATGCATCAAAAGATCTGCCAGCTCCCTGCTGTATAACACCAGCATATGTTCAGTTGCTTGTCCACTGTAAACCCAAATTGTCTTCCAACACTGCTTTTCAAGATATAGTACCCAATTCTGCATATATTCCTGATTTCCTTATTTCCTCTCCAGCTAAATGATACTTTGCTTGGCAGTGTATGTCATAGATCAGAACATTACTTTTATGAGTGAGGACATTATTACTATTATTTGGAGGTAGTAGGTTTAACTAATGGCAGTTACCCTTTACAGACTGATATCCTGGACATCACATGGACATCTGTGATCACCTTGCTATTAGGAGATACAAATATTACAAAGACCCAAAGACAAAGCAGTGATATAAAGACAGAGAAAAAAATATATATTCATAAATACACATACACAAACACACCAGCAATTATATATATTAATATTCATTGTTATTTGTTGATCTATGAATTTTAATTTTACTGTTTGGATAAGCTTAAATTAATATTTTTTTCATGCATCTCAAAGTTCATCATACCTTCTATACTATATAGATGCTTACATGTTTCACTGTAATTTTGTTTTCTATACAAAAAAATAGATTTAAATTATATTATCTGCATAGCTGCTAGAGGTTCTCAATTCAAAATTCCATTTGCTCCCACTTATGCAGGCCTATGCATTTCTACAGCTTATCTTGGTGCTTTTGATAGTTCAATTCCTTCAAAGGTGAATTATTGCAAAGACATCACTGGCAAGGAGAGCTTTTTTGAACCTTCAGCCTGTGATACACTAACAGCACTTACAGCCTCTTAGTATTAAAAAAAATTTTGAAGTAAAATAAATACCTTTTTTTTTTTCTTTTTTAGCAATAAATTGGGAGGAGTGGAAATATTGTTACATTTCTGTACTATTTGTTTGGCCTAAGAGTTTATTTACATTCCCTGGAATGGCTTTACCTCAGAGTAGGACAAGTATATCAGATGATTTAGGACAACAGGCAGACATGAATTTAAACTGCAGTTTCAAGGCCCTTTTCCGTTGTATTATATATTGTCCTGGGTATAACATTCACAGTCCACAAATTTTGAGGTGAATCACTGAACCATAGAATGGTTTCAGTGGGAAGGGACCTTTAAAGATCATCTAGTCCAACCCCCCCTGCCACGGTCAGGGACATCTTTCACTAGAGCAGGTTGCTCAAAGTCCCATCCAACCTGGCCTTGAGCACCTCCAGGGACAGGGAATCCACAGCTTCTCTGGGCAACCCGTGCCAGTGTCCCACCACCCTCAACATAATAAAAAGTTCTTCCTTATTTCCAATCTAAATCTACCCTCTTTCAGTTTAAAATTGCTGTCCCTTGTCCTGTCACTACAGGCTCTGGTAAAAAGTCTTTCTCCGTCTTTCTTATAAGTGCCCTTTACATATTGAAAGGATGCAGTAAGGTCTCCCTGGTGGCTTATTTTCTCCAGGCTGAAGAACCTCTGTTCTCTCAGCCTTTCTTCATAGGAAAGCTGTTCCAGCCCTCTGACCATTTTTGTAGCCCTCCTCTGGGCATGTTCTAACGGGTCCATGTCCTTCTTGTGCTGGGAGCTCCAAACCTGAATGCAGTACACCAGGTGCAGTTTCATGAAAATATGGTGGAGGGGCAATAATCACCTCTTTTGACCAGCTGGTTTTGTATGCAGCTCTGGATATGATTGGCTTTCTGGGCTGCAAGAACATGATTTAAGATCCCTTCCAACCCAAACCATTCTATGATTCTGTGATTTCCAGTTCATATCCAATTTTTCATCCATCAGTACCCTCAAGTCCTACTCCCTAGGGCTGCTCTCAATCCATTCATCACTTGGTCTGCATCGATTGGTGACTGCCCTGACTGAGATACAGGACCTTGTACTTGGCCTTGTTCAAATTCATGATGTTCATACGTGCCCACTTATCAAGCCAGTCAAGGTCCCTCTGGATGGCATCCCTTCCCTTTAATGTATCAACTGCATCGCTCAGCTTGGTGTCCTCCACAGACTTGATGAGAATGCACTCAATCACACAATCTGTCATTAATAAAGATATTAAACAGTACTGGTCTCAATACAGACACTTGAGGGACACCACTCATCATGTTTCTCCATTTGGACATTGAGCCATTGACTGTAACTCTTTGGATGTGACCATCCAGCCAATTCCTCATCCATCTAATGGTCCACCTTTTGAATCCATCTCTCTCCAACTTACAGGCAAGAATACTGTGGGGCACTGTATCACAGGCTTTACAGAAGTCCAGGTAAATGACATCAGTTCTCTTTCCTCATCTACTGATCTTTGATGATCTATCAAAGAAGGCCACTAGATTAGTCAGGCACAATTTGTTTTTGGTGAAACCACGTTGGCTGTCTCTAATCACCGCTCTGTCTTTCATATCCTTCAAGATAACTTCCAGGAGGATCTGCTCTCTGATCTTACTGGGCACTGAGGTGAGGCTGACTGGTCTGTAGCTCTCAAGGTCCTCCTTATTATTCTTTTTAAAATGGGTGTGATATTTTTTCCAGTCACTGGGGACTTTGCCTGACTGCCATGACATTTCAAGTACCCTGTGGAGTCGGAGCTACATCTGCCAGTTCCCTCAGGACCCTGGGTTGCATCTGGTCAGATGCCATGGACTTGCATATGTTCAGGTTCATCAGGTGGTTTCAAACCTGTTCTTCTCTTCTTGCAGAGAGATCTTGAAAAAGTAGAGTGCTGGGGAATCACCAGTCAATTGAAATTAAAAAAGAGCAGGGGAAATATTCTGTTCTGGGACAGGGCAAACCCAGATATATGTATAGACTGGGGAACGAGAGGCTGGAGAGCAGGCATCTGGGGGTTCTGGCTGATGGCAAGTTGAATATGAGTTAACAGTGTGCCCTGACAGCCAAAAGAGCCTACCTACCATGTCCTACATCCAGAGACACAGGAAAAGGAAAGTAAGTCAAAAATAATAAGTATCATCATCATCATTTATTGAGTACCTCAACCTTCTCCTTGTCACCAGTTCTCCTGTCTTATTTATCAGGGCTGTATGTTTTCTTTAATCTTCATTATCTGATCATCATACCTGTAGAATCCCATCTTATTATTCTTCACACATTACTCACTAAATTCAACTCAGACAGTCCCTTGGCTTTTCTCATCCCATCCCTATACACCCAGGAAGTATCTTTATATTCTTCCCAGGATACATGTCCTTGGATCCACTACCTATGCATTTCCTTCTTACATTTTAGTTCATCCAAGAGGTCTTTACTCAGCCATGCTGGTCTCCTGCCTTCCTTGGCTGATTTCTTGCATGTGGGAATTGAGAGGAAGAATTCCACTCCTTTTCCCTGAGAGCAGTCTCTCAGTGGGGCCCATCCACTAATTCTTTAAATAACTGAAAGTTTGATCTCCTAAAAATTCAGGGTTGTGATGTTACACTGAATTCAGATTTGATCCATTCATTCTTTCCAAGTTCTCAGATAAGAATCAGAAGAAAGGAGCAGAAGAGGCCAAAAGAATCACCACATATGGAGACAAAAGATAAAACATAACCTGGACTCAGTCCTTGAAACTGCCATTTTTCACATTCGTGGTCAGATAAATTGCCAAATGATTCTGCAGCATAGATCTTGCCACACTACAAGGTAACAACAGAAAACATCCTTACTAATTTGACAGAGGAAAATTCCTTGTGGATTCCAAATCTGCCAAGCCTGATAGAGCCATTTCATAATTCTCATATCCTGCTTCAGAGAAAGAAAGTAAGATTTATTTAATTGTTTTTGTTTTTTTGTTTGTTTGTTTATTTGTTTTGTAAGGAAGCCAACAGACCTTCTTAATATTCAGCATATTGTTATAATGAATGAATACATAGAGTTGTGATTTTTGGCACAGCTAGAAGAACCTGACAAGTAAGTAAATAGACATTCGAAATGTCTCTGCTTGTACTAAAACCAAAAGCAGAGGTTTTGATGAGTACAGCATATATATACAACCCCAAAGCCACTGCAGCAGTGTGAAGACTTAATGGTGCACAGCTCCAGGTGCTCAGAGAGCTCTGCAGTGTCTCCTCTCAACAGCACAGACCCACCCTCAGGTCATCACTGTTCTTTAACCTAGGAAAGTGCTGTCAATGTTTAAAGTTTACAATCTGAAATACATGCTAAAAATGGAGTATAAAAATGTAAAACTCAGGACACAGCTACATGTACCTAACACATCAGAAATTCTGTATAAATAAATACAACCCATTGCAAGCTAATTCTCTCCTCTCACACTCTTTATGGTCAGTTATTTACCTCCACAGCTAATGCCCAACAGATCTTTCCCTTCAGGAAAACTGGAGCTGTCTGAAAAGCAGAAAACATTTGGCAGAAATAACCATAATGAAGATAAGTGTTAACACAACATGCTAAACTCAGTCCGGGACGCAGGCTTTCAAACCGTTATTTCCAGCTTGCAGTTGAGAAACTGTTTCAGACAACATAAAAAGCTGTATCTAACACTTTCTGACAGTGCCATATTGGCTGGGACTTGCACAGAAAGGAGGTGTACATGAAAAGGCAAGGATGATTTAACCTTCATTGCTACAAAAACTACTGAGCTATCAAAATAATCAGAAAATTAAAAACCAAAGTACTGAGAAAAACCAGCCAGCTTATCTTCCAGCAGCTTCAGCTGGAAGATCAATGGGATCTTGACGGGATTGGTATCTTCAACCCTTTACAGCTATTCAGATGTTTGTTTAAAGTGAATTAAAGAAAGCCGAGCTTTAAGAGAGAAAACAGAAATAACGATAATAGAACAACTCAATCAAGTGAACAAAACCCTGTTATAGTCCACAGAGAGTCCAGAACAGAAAGGTGTGCACTTACCATTGATTGGGACAAATGCAAGCCAGAGAATAAAGGTTAAATAAAGCAATAAGAAGGGTACCAAAAGCCACTGAAAATGACATGAAAAAGGACAAGCTGTAAACTGGCACAGACCTTTAAAAGAGGGCTGTCCGAACTTTGTCTAGCTGGTGTGTATATTGACAGCAAGCAGAGCTAATCTGCATGTAACAAAGGGGAAATCAGCCTTCCTCCTTCCTTTCTGTTGGGAAAAAAAAACGTATTGATTTAAAATTGGTGTTATGTGACATGAAAAAAAAAAAAAAAAAAAAAAAAAAGCAAAAAGATCTTCCAAATTCAGTATCTCAAGGCCTGAATATCATTCTGTGCCTCTATCAATTATTTGCACAGTGTTGTACTTCCACAGCCTGCCGAAGGGGCAAAACCTGCCTCTGGGGGTAGGTACCAAGAGATCTGGATAATTGGGTTGCAAGAGTTTGCAGGTGTTATCCCTCACTTTGCACAATTAATTCCTCATAAATGGATCTTTTATTTGTTTCAGTTGTGCAGGCATACCCACAGCTTTAACTCTGAGACATGCAATCAGAATGAGCAGTGTGAGGAGTTACATAGTTTACTGCTATGCACCAGTTACAAAACTAAGATGAGCCGATGAAAAATAAATAATATAGTTGTTCGCAGGCTCTGATCGACCTTATTCCTCAGCAGGGCATTTGTGCATTTGTGAGCTGGAGGAAGATTTCAGTGCCTAAGACAAAGGTGTTAAAAATAGAATAGAGAAAGCTACAGACAAGGCAAGTCTAGCTGGTGGAGTTTGCTTAGTGGCATACAAAGAAAGAAGCCTTTAAGCCAATGCAGATGCCTTACTGCCAACTCTCAGTTTTTGTTTTATTTGTAATGGCATCATTTTTTCTAGGGAAAAAAAAAAAAAAAGGTTTTGTTAGAATTTTTGAAAAGAAAAAAAAAAAAAAAAGTTGCTTAGGAAGTACTATTCCTCAAAAGCAAAATCTTTCATAAGAACTGGCTACTGCAATGGGTGTCTGTCAGAGTCTGACCAGGGTCCTATCAGACATCTGTCTGACCTCATGCTACTTTCTTACTATGGTAACTCTTCCCTATGTTTTCAGATCTCCAGAAGTTGAATATCTTGGAAGCTGGCAGCACAAAAAGCTAACTTGTCCCACCACCAAGTTCCAGCTCTTTCAGTTCAAAATTTTCTTTCGGCTCAAATTTTCCTCCCTGCACTTTTTTTGTTTGTTTGTTTGTTTTTTGTTTGTTTCCAAAAAGAAACGTGGAGGCTTTAGAAGGGAGAGAAAAAAAGTATTTTGCCTTATTTCCTCACTCTTCTAAATTTTTACCGGAAGAATGTCCCAAGTTTGCTTGCCCTCCTAGCTTTACCTTTATTTTGCTGCATGGAATGTAGTTATATTTAATTCTGTGTAATCAAATTTTATATGGGAAGTCATATCATTATATAACAGATATTTAAGATACCTTTTCATATAAATATGCTAAATACTCTGGAATCACCATATTCATAGCAGCTTTAGTCACAGCTGGTAATATTAATTGCTCTAATTTCTGCTTCCATTTCTCTCTCTCATATTTTATTTTGTGCTTACTCCTTCTTGGAGATAAAATTTTGCATTCAAAGTAATGTAACATTTCAACAGGAAAGAGCAGTTGAAAATATATGGTTAAGACCTTCAGCTTAGTTACTGTACACCAGCATCAGAATCAAGCTGTACTCCAGAGAAGTTTGGTGAATGTATTTGCACCTGCAGATTATGACCTTTTGCAGTTTGCGTACCCTAGAAGAGAAAACAGATGCATTAAATAAGCCTCTGAAAAGGAAAATTCCTTTGGACATTGCTCAACTATGACCACTTGAAAAAAATATGTTTTGTGTTGCTTTGGCTGTAAGAGATAATTTATAAGCTGCATCCTAGGAGAAGAGCCGTCACTTCTGTCTCTTGCATTGCCACAAACACATGAATCTGTTGGGACACAGGAACACCATTGTGAGCAGAAGGCAGACAGAATCAGCAGTGGAAATATATCATACATAAAAGTGAAATGCACACAAAAGAGCTATAAATCAGAAAACAAATTAGCAACAAAAACAGGCAGCTTGTCAATATCTATCATCACAGGAGCTAGGGAGGCATTAGACCTGCAAGATGTTGCTCTGATTCAGCAAACCTGCAAGTCCCTGATGGCTCTCATTTGACAGTCAGCACATATAGGTACGATAGTTCTCCAACATGCAAATGAACTCTGAGGAGACTGTTCCTGTGCATGGAGTTAGTACCCTGCATTTTTTTCCCTTTACTAGAAAGGAAACTTGAGGCATTTATAAATGGCCTCATTCCACCTATCTGATGTAATTAATTCCCCAGCTTTTTATTACCTGAATTTCCAGGTGATAAACTTATTGCTCGCTGAGGCTAGACAAAGAAACTGATGTGAGTGTATTCATGTACATATGTACATGAATAGATGTATGTGATGTATGTGATGCAGATGTATGTGAGGAGAGGAAAAAAGACAGTATAGCACAAGAAAAAGGGCCACTAGATTTCACAATCTTTTTTTCTTTTCCTCAGAAGCACATCATTTGAAATTATTTGCCTAATTCTTATATATTTACATAGCAATGAATTCTATTATTCTATATAGGAAATCACAGAGAGGAAATGAAAATAACAATCCCTTGTTACAGACATAATTAACTGATGAACAATAGCTAAGGAAAGAAAGAAAGAAAGAAAGAAAGAAAGAAAGAAAGAAAGAAAGAA
>NC_048895.1:73466363-73514323 GCF_011077185.1 Oxyura jamaicensis | reverse complement strand
AAAGAAAGAAAGAAAGAAAGAAAGAAAGAAAGAAAGAAAGAAAGAAATGCTTGGAACAGCAGGGTATCAGTTACTTGGTAGTAAACAAGTGATTATTTTATTCTATAACATCCTGGACCATGAAGAAAGCTGGTCTCCAATATTACAGTTAACTTCATCACTTTCTGTCTATAAAATCCAATAGCAAAAATGACTACTGATGCATTTTATAAATTCAATATTGCAAAGGAAGTTACTTGAAATGCAAAAGATTAGTATGTTCTCACTTCATCTCAAGTTTTGAGAGAAATGACATTGCTAAGAACAGGCTAAAAGACTAGCTATCTCTAACATTTTAAGAATAAAATGTTAAATCTATTAATATATTAAAATATGGTTCATTTGGGGATCTATTTTTTTTTTCTGAAGTAGCATTTACATATATTTTTTTTTTTTTAAGAATGAAGAACACAGACTTTCTTATGTATTTATGTATACACACACACGTATATGTGGGAAAAAAAACTTTTCTTTGTTGTTTGCACAAAACACAATACTGTGACCAAATACTGGAATTACTCCAAAGGTGAGACAATTCAAACTGTTCCTGTATGTCCTGGTTTCAGTTAGGACAGTTATTTTTCCTCCTAGTAGCTGGTAGGGTGCTATGTTTTGGATTGGGATGAGAAGAGTGCTGATAACATGCTGATGTTTTAATTGCTGCAGAGCAGTGCTTACACTAAGCCAAGGACTTTTCAGCTCCTCGCTCTGTCCTGCCAGCAGGCAGGCTGGGGGTGCAGCAAGAGCTGGGAGGGGACAGACCCAGGACAGCTGACCCAAACTGGCCAAAGGGGTATTCCATACCATCTGACGGCATGCTGAACAATATCTAGGGGTGGCTAGCTGGGGTGGGGGGCCGGCTGCTCGGGGTTGGGCTGGGCATCGGCCAGCGGGTGGTGAGCAATTGCATTGTGCATCACTTGTTTGTACATATTATTATTATTATTATTATTATTTTCTATCTTAATAAACTGTCTTTATCTGAAGTCACAGGCTTCACTTTCCCGTTTCTCTCCCCCATCCCAGAGAGGGAGGGGGGAGGGTGAGCGAACGGCTGTGTGGTGTTTAGCTGCCAGCCGGGTTAAACCACAACACTGTATATGTAAAATTAGAAGATATTTACAGATATTTACATCAGTCTATCCAAATATTAAAAGCTGTTTTTGTTTTGGTTTGGTCTGGTTTGTCAAGCGGATGGGGGCACATCTTCACATATAAAATATTCTGAAATTTCAAAAATAATATCATTTACAGGAGCTGTGGTTTTAACTGCTTAACTACAATAATGAAGAAGATAATACAATGTTTGTGGGCTTGTTTTTGTGTGTTGTCACCACCCCATTCCCCACCCCCTTGACAAGAACAAAGGAGAAAACGAGAAAATGTTGCTGTGGTATTGTACAGATCTAGCCATCACATCTTCTCAAAAAAAGATGTAGAACTAGACAAGCAGAGAGAAGGTGGCAAGAATGAACAAAGTTACTGAACAGTTCCTGGATGAGGAGGAAGAAAACTCATCAGACGCTCATCTGCATAAGAAACATTTGTGGGGAGGGATGGATAATGCTACAGGCTTATGAAGTCATGATTGTCACAAAAGAGATAACACTGAGTAAATATTCCATGAAATAAACACTCATAAATTCACAGGCACAAATATGACAAAAAATGCATACCTAAACGATGAACTCATTGCTATGATGTGATGAAAGACAGCATTATGTGTTGAAAGACAGTTTGGCAGAAGATAGATGTATCAGTTATTATTAACCACAGAATCATGAATACAACAGATTAGCAGGAGTTGGAAAGGCTCATGGGAAGAAGCTTCACTAAATACTTGCCCTCTTCAGAAACCCTTTACCTACATCTGTGCTACCAGCTTCACTCTCATGGGGGACACTAAACTCAGCAGACTTTCAGTGTAATCCAGTACAGCCAAATACAAATCCTAACCGTATGGCTTTAGACTTTATTTGGAGAATTTTGACAGTATTTTAGGCAAACAGGCCATTTTTATTACTTTATTTTATTTTATTTTAATAGCAGTGCATGCCAAAAGGAAAACCTGATATTCCCATACCAATATTTGGGCTTTGTTCTGTATGATCTGTGGCTGTCTTCTGCTATTATCTGCAGTGGTTGTTCACTGGTGGGAATATCCTCTGAAGCCATCTACTGTTCATTTTAAGAACACCCAAAACCCAGAATATCTGCGTTTGAGTCAGTATTTACAAACCAGACCTTGTTTTCTGTTAAAAAGTTTCCCACAAGATTTCTTCACCAGATGGTGGAAAAGTTTCACATTATTAATGCCATCCAATTCTATTAGAAATAGTGGATTTGTTATCTAGGACAAAGAGAAAATTTATAATCTCCATCTGTATAAAGTGTTTGATTCTGAAAAAAAAAATTTACATAAGCAATGAAAACAGGTAAGTCTACTCAACAGTTATTGCAGAATCTGGGCATGGTATAACAGACATCTACTTCTAAAGACATTAAAAGTTTTTCCTTCTTTATTTTCAAACCCCAAAATGTAGACATATAATGGAACTTAACAATTTAGGCTGCATTGAATACAAAATCATACCACCATTTACAAAATAGATTTCTTTTCCATATAGTTCAGAACTATCCCTAAGAAATCTGCTTGTTTTGTAACTGTGGGAAATGTCACAACCACAAAATACTGGTCTTTTTCATCCAAGAGATATTGATATTAATATTTAAACTGTCTGAGGCAAGGCATTTTCATCTATATTTCATTTCACATTTAGATTCAGAGTCTCCTGTTTTACAGAACCCATCTGCATCTCTATCAGTCTTTTTAAAATGTTCAGTGGGCAGAATCCTCCTTTCTGATTTATACCTTGATCAAGCTGAGTAGAACAAATGCATGCATTTTGGAGAGCAGCTGCATATACTGAATCTCTGGTAGATGCTGAGGTTTCCAGTTCCTATCAATTGTACTATTGTATCCATTTTGTTTTTTTTGTATAGTATCAACTTGAGAAGATAGGTTAACTGAAGCACAGAAAAAATAAAAGCTGTAAAGAACAGGGTCTGAAGTAAAAAAAATAAAAAATAAAAAAATCTCCCAATGCTACAGAAAAGAACATTTGATCCAATATGAATGTAAATTTGTATTTTTAAAAGATAGGGGGAAAAAAAAAAAAAAAAAAAAAAAAAAAAACTTTTTTTTTTTTCCTGGTATTTTGGAGCCAATAAAATAAAATGTTTGAAACCTATCATTCCAAATACTCTCAGGCACTTAAGCAAGTACCTCATGCTTGCTCAGTTTATGGGTGAACCTGGTTCATTCTACTTCCAGAAAATCTGAAGGTAACATATTCAAGCTACCCACCTAAATAGACATCTAAATCTCTACCTAGACACCTAAGCAACTGTGGTTTAGAATGCATAAAATAACTATGGTTACACTAAAACTTAATAGATGCCATTACCATCATTAACCATTTTACAGATTTTTTATAGATGTTTTACAAGACAGATTCTACACGTGTGTTTATGGTGCAGATTCAGCCACCAGCTACCTTCTTAAAGCCCTGATTTGCATTTTGTCCTGGCCAGATAGCAAAGACTGCATGATTTTTCTACTGAATAGTCCTCAACTGCTAGCCACGAGGAGACATAAAATAAGGTCAATTTGGTGACAAACCAAGCAAGTGCAGAAGAGAAGGTGGCATTATTTATTTGAAGTACAGGTGTTTCCTCTGGTTTTACTTCAGTTTTCCTTCCTGCTCTGTTTACACCAAGTATCCCGAATTTCTCTGTATTTCTTGCTTTCCACAACATAACAATGTCCGAGACCATTTAAAGTCACTGCAATGTTAATGCTAGTGACAAGACCAGCACCATTCAAGAGGGACTGCATTTTTACTGTTCAGTCCCCAGTGAAGCATCCCAGCTTCCCACTTGCCAAATCACAACCATTTCAATGCATAAGCTGATGGCTGCCTGGAGCTCCCTCTGAGTAGCCCACATAGGCGGATGCCTATGCCAGTAGTCTTCAGAGGTAAACAGAAATGAGACCAGCTACCTTTGAGCAACATTGTATATACCAGTTTGCCTATAATTTATCAAAACAGGATTTCTCCACCATTATTCTGAAAGGAGATCACCCTCCCACTGGAGTGATATGGCAGGTGTGTCTCAGAGCTATTAACTTCTTGTCATGGTTTTGGCTGGGACAGAGTTAATTTTCTTTGTAGAGGCTCACACAGTGCTGTGCTTTGGATTTGTGATGAAAATAGGGGTGATAACACGGGGATGTTTCAGTCACTGCAGAGCAGTGCTCGCACAGAGCCGAGGTCTCTCCTGCTCCTGCTGCTGCCCAGCCAGCGAGGAGGCTGGGGGTGCCCCAGGAGCTGGGAGGGGACACGGCCAGGACAGCTGGCCCAGGCTGCCCAAAGGGATGTCCCACACCCTGTGGTGCTGTGCTCAGCGATAGCAGCTGGGGGAAAGGAGGAGGCAGGGGGGACGTTGGGGTGATGGCGCTTGTCTTCCCAAGGAGCCGTGCCGTGGGGTGCCCTGCTCCCCAGGTGGGGTGGCCAGGAGTGCCCTGCTCTCCTGGAGGTGGCTGAACCCCTGCCTGCCGATAGGAAGCAGCAAATGGATTCCTTGTTCTGCTGTGCTTGTGTGCGGCTTTTGCTTTGCCTAGCGAGCTGTCTTGGTCTCAGCGCATGAGGTCTGGCACTTTTACCTCTCCGATTCTCTCCCCATCCCAGCTGGGGGCAGTGGGCGAGTGGCTGTGTGGCGCTGAGCTGCCTGACGGGGTTAAACCACAACACTTCCCGTGCTGTAGATGCTGACTGCACAGAGATGACATACTCACACTGTAAAGTCTTTAGGGAACAAGTATCTTTCTCGTTATGTCTGCATACTAACTTTTCAGTTCATGCATATAGAGTATATAGAAATACTGATAATAAAAATAATCACTAATAAAACAATAGCAGTGCACTAAAATATGTAACCATAACTCTGCTCAGGATTTTTACTTTATTGCTATTGTATTGATATATTTGTCTGTAAGTACTGGAGTGCAGTAACACAATGTATTTAAATCACGCTTATTATGGCATACCTATTCAACTTAAGCATCTTGCGAAATCTCTCTTTGGACCTTTCAAAGCTAAATTGATTTCAATGAAAAATAATTCCTTTACTCTTTCAGAAAAGAAATGTTTTAGAGTGAAATAACATTTCAATATTTCAACCTCTGCAAATTAGAACCTTGTATATTGTATAGCATATGATTGTTCCTGACAGTATTACAGTATAGATGGCTTCTGCTAACCATGAACTCATGAGCCATACAACAGCTGACAAAGGCTCTTGAGGAACAGCTATGTGTTTGGACTGTGAGCTTGCCAACTTAGGGCTTAAATAGATGGGCAGCACCTCTCTAACAGGACATGTTATATTTTCCACAGCACAGTTTTGAATGTAGAAGAGGATTAGGATAACCTTAGCCTGAGCAAAGCTCTGCTCTACAAACACTGCAGGTTGGTGGGGCACTTAATTCACGAAGTAGTACACAAGGTAAATGAGGGCTTCCAAAGCTTATTTCTACAAGTACAAATAAGCATGAGAGCTTGTTTTTCTTTGATGTGAGAATATTGATTACATTCACAGAAAATGTCAAGGAATCAACTTCACAAAATTGTTATGCAGAATGCTCTGGGGAACATCTGTTTCACAATGAGTCTGAGGTAACACAGACTGCAATGGGGAAGAAGAGAGATAATTTCCCTACTAGTGTTCTCAAGTTGCATCATATTCTCCCAACACCTTTACATATATACTTGTTAAATAGAAGAAATCATGTGATGAATGCAGAGAGGTATTTTCTCCAGTATTTAAAAATAAATCAATAATGAATTGCAGTGGAAAAAGAAAAGGGTGATGTATACCTGGGGAAAATAAATGTTCCTCCCATGCATTCGCATTATGAACCCTGCTTTTCTGCATGTGTCCCAGAAAAATTATAAAATTGCAATTTTTCTACTGTAGCTAAGGTAGGTGAGCCAGGAGTTAAATAAGCAGAAAAGGTTTTAAGAAATATATGGTGTACTTTCCAACATTTAAAAGCACTTCCTGGCACAACTCTGAGAAGTAATTTAGAGACTGTTTGTTGCCCAAGGGAAGAGGACAGTTCAGGGGAACTTTATATAAGTTTAATATAAGTAACTAATTTTTCAAGGCCTCAGAAAGGTTAGCAGTGTTTCAGCTAAGCAGCCTGCAGCCACAAAAGCAGCAGCCCACAACTGCCTTCCTACAGCACAATGTTACATATGGGTTGGCCTCTGACTTCAACTGATTTTGTTGTTATTCAGGTTTGTGTACTTCATCATCATCGCTTCTTATGAGCATCTGTTAATCCTTACTCATCCCACTTACCAGCGCCTTAAACATCCTCTTTTACTATGTTCATCCCAGGTAACACATCTTCTTTCTGCTTTTTACTTTGGAAGCTTGCAGCATTTAGGTGTGTGTATGGCAGAGGATCCCAGTGGCAACAAAGGTAGCAAAGCAGGCAGTGACCACCAGTCCCATGCATGTTGAGTGTACCTAATTCCTCACGCACCAGCTTTTCCCTTAGGTCACTGGGGCCATAAATAAATTATTCATATTGACAGCCAACAGATATGGCCAGGGCATCTGTTCCTGAAGTGACTATATGCTTGGAAATTTTTAGGCATAGTCATGCCTAAATCATGAGTTCCTTTGGAAAGGTAAGGAGCACTTATATTTTAAGCTGTGAACAAACTAGAAAAAGCTACACTGCACTACAGATGTTTGTCCTACTAATTTTCCTTGGTCTCCTCAAACAAACCAGTTCTGGTAACAGAAATCCCTCATAATGGATCTATGGATCTAAAGGTCACAGTTTGCAGTTCTGTAGCAATTTTATATGACATAACATCATCCAAACAAGGAAAAGGATCATGGTATAGGCAAATTCTTTTTTAAAATTTCTAGCACACAGGTTTTTGATATTTTCATGGGTTCATTACGTGATAAGATATTTGACGCAATG
Organism: Oxyura jamaicensis; assembly: GCF_011077185.1. Classification (NCBI taxonomy): domain Eukaryota; kingdom Metazoa; phylum Chordata; class Aves; order Anseriformes; family Anatidae; genus Oxyura; species Oxyura jamaicensis. Next base: position 73,507,218 of record NC_048895.1, on the reverse strand, counting down.
GATAGGCAAGAAGACTAACACAATAATTTTTTGTGATGTATGATGTTTTCTGTTGACTTTATTTGCCTGTTATTTTTATCCAGACTGCTCCAAAATGCCACAGCATATCAGCTTACCCAGATGGGACAACAACTATTTTTAATGCATAAGAAAATAATGCCCAAAAACCTTTACTGATCGGGGGGGGGGGGGGGGGGGGGGTGAGGGAAGTGGTGAGGCACAGCAATGCATTAGGTTGAATTCACACTGATTTTTACCCCAAGCATTAAGTTGTCTGTGTTCTGAGGAATTTAACATTACATTCTGACCTAACCTTTCTGCCACATTTGACATCAGCCAAAAGGGTCATGATCGACATTTTTGTCAATAATTTCCTCAACACAAACACAGACTCTTAGCCAACATCTGAGAAAATTAAAATAAAACAAAACAAAACAAAACAAACAAACAAACAAACAAACAAAATAAACCTGCATGAGCTGTCTAGCAAGGGGAACATCATCTGTACTGCCAGGGTAGGCAGCCAGGCATGAAAGTCCTATGCAAGTCTCTTCATGTTCTGTGTTATCTTAGAATTTAGAGTGCAACATACAGCCATTTGCAGAGCAATGTATCTCCCTCACAGGGGGGTAAACAAACATCTTGAGGTGAGTCCTTATAGGTTGGGAAAATCTCTTCTTCACGAGCTTCTCTAAGACCTGCTATTTCAAAAAAGTCTGAAGTTCCCTTAGAAGTATATGAGTATTTCTATAAGCATCATCTTGCAAAATTTTCTCAATTGCAGTCTGTTGTTCCTCGACTTGAAATTCAAATAAGGTCTTCTCTATGGAAATACATCTCTCCTTTTCTTTCTCAACAGCTTCTTAACACTGAAATTCTCATGGGTTTGAATCATACCTAGAAATCATGAGAGATGGTGAATTTGAAGGATAGAAATGTTAAGAGGCAAAAGCTTTGGTTTAAAAATATCAATCAATGGTCAAGCAGCATGAACTTTCCTTTATACCATGAGCAAATAAGTATGATGAAATACTGATCTGGAACAAAAAGCATTATTTGAATAATGAAGAACAAGTTAACACCACACAGAATTGTTTTACCCTCTCCTTTTTTCCCCATCTTTACAATACAAAAAATACAACTTTGTGTTAAACGTCATACTGATCCTGATAAAGTTTTTTTTTCTTTTTTTTAATCTTGTGTGTGTGTGCGTGTGTGTGTGTGTCCCCTTACACTTATGTGGATGTGAGAATTACATTCCATTGCAGGATGTCACTATGGAAAATCTTGAAGACTAACATCCTCTCTGAACCTAGTTTTAAAGAATTAAATGGGTGTTGGAAAATCATTGGGGAACATTAATGAGGGACATATACTCAGCTGCTACAAAATCTTAATATGAGCAGATATCTCACTCATCCCCCCTTCCCCACTCCCACCCCTGCCCCATCATACCCCATAGCTTTACCACATACAACATATCCAATAGAACACCACCCTTCCTAATAGCATTGTTAATGTATATACTTATAACAACTATAGGGATTATTTTTTTCTGCGGTATTCTTGGCAGAAACATACATTTTTCTTTCATGTGACTCATAGGTGCAATGTTGCTGCAACTTAGTTTTAGTAGGAGGAAGTACCAGAAGGGAAAGAATTTGCTTCTGTTTTTAACAACAACAAAATCCCTATCAAAACCAAAACAAAAGAAAAATTTTAAATCATCTCCTCAATTATTTAGTGTAGTCTTAATGCAAAGAGGTCTTTGCAAAAGATAAAATATTTTCTAGTAGCTGATAAATCTCACTTCACTGCTTGTATGTCAGTAAAAAAAGAGCAGTGGGTAAAGTAGCAACTATGTATTCGAGCTCCTGAATGAAATCCTTCAATTTCCTACATCTCTGTAGTGTAGGAGCCCCTTACTCAAAAGAAATTTTTGGACCCTTATATCCTCTCATAATCCTCTGCAGGAGAACCATATAGATCAGGGGCATGCTACAGAGGTGCAGGATTGTACAAGCTAAAGACTGTTGGGTGACAGATTTCTGCTTTGAGGAGAAACACAGAAGAGTCCCAGATGGTGCCTGGGGACTGGTAGTAAGGTCCCAGACATGATGAGGTGGTGACGCATGTCCCAAGAGCAACAGTACAGCTCAGGCAGGGCCTGGGGCTGGGGACTCTGCTGTGATAGGGCTCTGGGGCTGTGGGCAAGAGCAGGGGTCCCATGTGAGGAGGCAGGGTCATTAAAGCCTATTAGTGCACTTAGGGCTCTGTCAGTGCCAGATAGTGAGAGGAAATGTGATAGTCCTGCAGTAAATGCATACAAACTTGTAGTCATTGTAGTTGAATAATGCAAAATCCACCCAACCTGGGGTGGCAAGACTTCATTTTCACTACTAGCCTATCCCAGTTACACCAGAAGTTTCCATGAGCTGAGTCACATGAAGCATCAGTGAAGTGGCTTGGATGAATGGACTCAGAGAGAGGATAAACATTAAAGGAAAGCAAATAAACAATCTGAAGAAGATGACAAGTGAGCTCACTTTCTAACAGCTCCATGGTACTTCTTTTCATTTGGGACACATTCACAAACAACAAGCAATTTATTAATGTCTTTCACTAAACTTAAAATGCTGTTGGATTATTTAAATAGAGAATCAATTCAGTTAATTCACAGAGAGAGAGCATTTGAGAAATAAATAAGATCTAATGACTTGACAACTTTGATAGAGAATTCCTCTGAGAGCCAGAATTCTTCTCATCTTAGACACTATTTTCAGATGCAAAACCATTTCTTTAGTCCCAGATGACTCCCATCAAACACAGACTGCAACTTCTATTTACTATTGAAATTACCTTACTAGTAAAACTTTACTATTGTAGAGCAACTTCATCTGAAATAATTTGTAATAGATGAACAGCATAAACCAAAATCAGGAGTACAATCACTTGAAGTAAACACAACTCGAAGATAACTTATATAGGAATGAATACCTGTGACAATCACGGGTTTAAAATTAAGTAACAAATAAAAGGCTAAACTATGAGCCTTATTAATGGAATGTAAGGATCAGTGAAACATTCTACATAAATAAGCAAAACTATCTGTGTCTGAAAAGAAAGGTTTGTCTGGTCCCACACTCTGGGAAAGCTGGTTATCCCCTGCCCCATGCAAGCAGAGTGTCCTCAACCTCATTGCCTCAACCCACAAAAAATGGGTAGGAAGCAGAGAGCAAACTGAGCACCATCTGGCCTCTACTTACCGTCTTCTCCTGAGAGCTAGGACTGAGAAGTTCAGTCCCATGCCAGGGACTCACTGTTTCACTCTGAGTGCTACTGGTTTATATTCAGGTGGTAGAAACTAGGCAAATTGCAATCTGCCTGCCACTTCCTGACCTGCAGAACAATGCAGATTTCGATGAGGGAAAGAGGACATCTCCTGATACAAGATATTAATGCTCAGTTCAAAACACATTATGATACAAAAATTATTTAAATGCTTAATGAGGTTCTACTCAGACAGAAAAGTCATATCACAACTCTCCATTGTCCCTTGATGTACCTCATTGAATTTTAGAAATACATTTGAAAAACTTAAAGTCATCCAAGACTCTTTCCACTTATAATGAAACTCACAACCTTCTCAAAATGAGATTCTGTTTGAAGCTGTGTCTCTCTATAAAAAGCACAGATGCTTAACCTTACAAAGATTTTCTTTATTCCCCTGTAAGCCCCCATAAATATGTATTCAAGCTGTTGGGATGTCTTTTACAGCAATATTTCATATAAAGAAAAAAACGTGTGGTTTGTTTCATACATGTACATATTTAAACTTTATTTTTAAGAAACATTAAGTGCACACAAGTCCATAAAGTAGTTGCATTCACTGACATATGGTCAAGATGTGGGAATAAAGTTCTGAAAAATAATATATCTGAAGTTCCTGGCAGTCACAGAATCACAGAGTGGAATAACTTTCCTGGGCAGTCTGGCCCAGTATTTGACCCTCCTGGTAAAAAATAAAAATAACAAATAACAATAATGATAATAATAATAAACCAACAACAATAACTTCATATCTAATCAGAATTTCCCATGTTGTGACTTGTGTACACTGCCACTCCACCTGTCCCTCTTCAGGGGGAGTCTGGCTCAGTCTCCTCTATCGTCTGGTTAGGTGGTTGTAGACAGCAGCAAGGTCCTACCTAAGCCTTCTCTGAGCAAACCCTGCTCTCCTAGCCTGTCTTTGTCCATCGCATGCTCCAGCCTCCAGCCAGGTTCTGCTGCCTCAGTGGAAGGTTTCCCCTCAGCCAGTGAGAACTGGCAACAGCAAGCCCACCAGGATGCTTCCCAACCACCATGTACTGACTCCAGACACTGTTGTCACCACATGCTCCTGCTGTCCATGTCTTCCTGTAGTTAACTAGTTAACATATTTAATGTAGTAATTAATGTATAATGTAGTTAAGTAGTTAATGACCTTACAGGAGATTGTAAGGGTAATTTCTGAAACACTCTACGCAAAATGGCAGTTCTTTTTTACTTCTCCATGTTATAGATTTTAAGTAAGAAACAAGCACAACATGCATTATAATGAGTTTGCCTTTTTTCATATGCAAAAAGGAAAGGTAAAATATTTTTCCTCCTTAAGTTTTAGTATCATGTTTTAATTGAAACATGAAAATACTTATTTAAAGGAGGAAAGGCATTTTTCCAGCTCTATTTTGCTTAATAAAATAAATTTACAAGTATACAAGTATACACATAGATTATACAAATAGCTTACAGATATTTTTAAAGAAATATATAAATCTGACATAGCCAAATTTGAAAGAATATGTTGAAAGAAAAAAAAATAAAATGTCTGTATTACTCTATACTGGAAAAGAACATATATGCATAGTGAAGATGAAAGTAAGTTTCAGGGAAAACGGTTTTCAGGGAAAACGGTTTCAAAACCTTGATTATAATTTGTGTATATACTTTCAGAGGAGATTCCTTTATGGCTGCTTCTTAGAATCCTTTCATGCTTGTGATGTTTTACCATATCTTTGACACAGGTGCAATTAAGGTACTTTAATTTGAAGAATACAGTGAAACTGAGAGAAAAAATAAACACTGTATGAACAGTGGACACAGAGGCTCCTCCATAACCACCTGTTACAGCTGGTTTCTTCATGTATAGGAATGGGACAGGTCAGTCTAAATCAGTCAGCCTTGACACAGGCAGCAGATATTGCCCACTTTCTCACATCCCCAGACACACACTAGTCCCAATTCCCAGTGTTATTCTAAAATAATTAAAGCAATGTACATCCACACTGCCCTTTTTCCTTATTATTGTGGTGTAACAGTATTTCATAAACTTCTGTATGTCTTCTTCAAGGAAATAGATAGCCAGGATGCAAGCATGTCTCTCAGTATAGGATCAATGTGTATGCCATCAAAACTCATTGTCTCAGTGTATTAATAAGAACAGTTTGACAGAGAAGCTCAGGAAGGGAGAAACTAGCAAATCCTTCAAAGAATGAATCCAAAACATCTTCCTATATTGGTTTTTAGTCTCTTTTTTATTACTTGTGAGCTGACATTTTGTGAAGCACATTCTAATGGGTCGTCAGACTGGACATAGAACAGAACTGTTTAACTGTTTGCCAGACTTTGTAACCTTCAAGGGTATCTGTCCAGTTCTTTAAAGTTCTCTGTAGATAATAGAGGCTTTAATTTGTGGGTAACGTATTTCTGCTGTCTTTGATTAATTATTGCACAGTTTTTTCCGGGCAAAGTTATTGTTTGGTATTGTGTTATTGTTTGTTTCTGCTAGCAGTCTGTGTGACAGTGATTATATAAACATGAAAAGGAATGCAACCTGGAGAGGTTCTGTTCTAAGCAGTGAAAAATCAAATGGGAAATAACACAGAGACCAGAGGAATTTAAAACTGAAGGAATCTTTTAGTAATGAGCTGCCTTATGATTATACCAAATTACAATGCATCTCGGTTTTTATTTAGTTATATGAAATCCTGTATTAATTTATCACAATGCTATTAAAACTGCGTACCAATTCTACCACCAGACATGAAATTATCTAAAATACAAGAGATATAGCATTCATAGAAAAAATAACACCTTTGGATCTCTTTAGATACTTCAACTCCTTACTGACAAAAACATATAAACTCTGAGTACATAATATTTTGTTGTATTATTGTGTATTCTAAGCCTTGCCTTCATTTCAGGTAGCCTATGTACATGGAAAAAAAGTATAAGAGCAGTTATCAGAGAAATTGGTACACCTGTAAAATATGTCATATTTGATTCCCTTTCTACCTGCACTGAGTGTTAGTCATATCCCACAAGATGCCTGAGAGTGAACTCCATAACAGGGTACCCTCCCTGATAAATAAATATATGCCTGAGCTTACCTAGGTAAGTATCACTCATACCTCAAAAGACTACTGATTTGGGAAAAAGACGTATGTGAAGTTATCAAGGCTCAGATATGTATTGGCTTCTGTAAAATGTATTCTCAGTGGATTGCACTCCCAGAGATCAATCCACATGTCATTTACGATTGTTCTTCCTTGTGCTTGATAAGAGATTGTGCAGAGGGACAAGTTAAATCTGTAAGGTCAGGGTATTCTTAATACATGTTTCATAAAGACTTAACACAGAACAAGTTCGCTAACAATATGCTCTTCTTCCTGAAAAACTCAGGTAACTCACTCTTCCAATATTGAATCTGGCATACAGAAATAGGTAGAATTTAAAATATTGTAATATACATAAATCTTACAACAAAGTTGTACTGTCAAGAACAGTGTCAGATCTTAGGTCTGTTAGATAGCAAGACCTCCTTTTTTCTTTTTTTTTTTTTTCTTTTTTTTTTTTTTTCTTTTTCTTTTTAGTATATTTAAACCCTTAAAATGTGGTAAGGTTTATTAATGCCTTTCCCTTGAACTTTGGGCATCTTACTGTAAAGCAGCCATTTTCATATAAGAGCAGTAGATATGATCTGTATATTTGAAAGGACAATACTAAGTTAGAGATACTAGGATGCAGAAGTGTAAAGATCCTGTTATAATCTAAGAGACATTACCATGACTCAAAGTGAATTTTGATGCCAGGAACTCTGAGGATACAACAAAGAACACAATTTGCTGGCTCCTTTTCTGGGTTGACTATCAGGCTCCCCGTACATTTATGTATATAAACAGAAAGCAGGGAAAGTTCCTATCTACCTTCTTTTCATATCCATCTATTTTCATAGAACGAAAAGAGACATACAGGCTGAACAGCAGATGCATCATATTCAATATGTGCATGTTAGGCTGGCAGGTGAAAGACTAGGCTGTTGGCAAGGCCTTGCCCTGAAGTGAAGCTAGCTTAACAAGATGTGGAAAAGTACAGGATATGATATGAGAAATTGATATATGTGCCAGGTACCAACATAAGAAGCTGATGAAAGCTCCAGGTAGTGGAAGGGACAGACAGGTTTGGCAGATCATTAATGAGGAATTATGTCAGAAATGATTGAGCAGAGTGAGGGGGAATACCGAGGCCTTCCAGGAAGCAGGTTCTTGCAAGCCCAGCAGTGCCTATGTGACCATATCAACAATACCTCGTGAGACCCAAATTGCCTTCATTACAGCATCTGAAGTATTGAATTTGGGTACAAATGTATCAAATCTGGGATCTATGTGGAAATTGTATCTAACTACTGTTGGCCAGACCATTTGTTTGGCAGTAAATTGGTGTAGAGAAAGGGAGGTACAAGAACAGGAAAAAGGAGGGTCAAGTAACAGGGAAAGGAAAACCAAGGGGTGCAAATGCTTTGACTGGGGCAGACAAGTCCTCATCATAGTCTTGTGCTTGTTCACTATCAGCAGACAAGAACAATAAACCAGGTGTTTTTCTGACCACCTCCCAGGAGTCAAACCTGTTTCTGTGGTCAGGAGTCCCAAGGACAGGGTGTTTTCTGTGTCTCAGAGAACGCCTGGTCGGACAGATCAAGCATTCTGGTGTCACCGTGTTGACACCCATACCAGGCTGACAGAATTGGCAATGACCTACCACTTCATGACAGTCCTCAGCTATGCCTCTTAGCTACTGCATCATAGCTTTTTCACTTACTATGTTTATTCGTGACCTTGAGGAACCAGTTTACATTGTATGTTACTGGATTGTATTAAGACCAAGGAAGCAGGTTTCCCCCTCAGGTGGTGTTGCTGAACACTGGAGATGGCACAGCTACCTCCGTAACCTTTGTTTAATGTTCTCAACATGTCCAAGGGCTTTCAGAGAACACAAAATCATTCTAGGAGATTGAAGACTTTAACCCCCAGGCCAGTAAAGGACCATGGCATTTTAATTATGTCATTTGGATGACTTGCCACAACGTGGTGAGACATTGTGAAATTAGATATTTCTGTCTACACTGTGTTTGCTCATGAAAGCATAGTAACGGTAAATGAGATCAGTAATCTTTATTTACAGACAGCTCTGCAGTTTCAGTTTTTCTCTTTTAACATTTTAGATAATTGATATACAGTGCTTTACCAAAGCTAGTAAAGATTTGTTGAGTTTTATGAAGAATGACAGACTTTTGAGTTTTCTCAAACCTTTTAAACGAGGGATGAGAATAAAAGTGTAGACCTTGTTAGAGAGAACTTTGGTGGAAAACTATCAATCAAAAGAGTGGCTTGATAATGCAGCTGAGGCGGTAAGTTATCTCAGAATGAACAGTTCCTCATCCAGTTAACTTAGTATCAGAGTGGAACCTCACCTGAACAAAAAATAAGTAAATACCTTACTGGCTGGAGAAGCTGTTACTCCAGAGGTTTTCTTTTGATACAGCTTTTGCAAGAACAAGCCAGTGAAGATGATCAGTACAGCAGCCTATTGTAAAGCTCAATTGCTATTTGATAAGGTCAAGGTAAAGCCATTTTCCTTCCTTTCAAAATATAAAGGTCTGGTAAGAGTAGCTTGTTAGGCAGAATGAAACTGTCTAATTATGAAGACTGTAGCTAGCATCTCTGAGCAGAAACTTTTGAAAATCTTGGCTTACAACATAAAAAATAAAAATACCAGCATTTTTTTATGAAGTTTTGCAAAAGTTCAGAAGAATGATTCTTCATATGAATACAGTGTCTCAATGAATAAAGTCTTTTTATGTCTGAAAGCCCAGTGCTGCATGTTTTTCCCTTTCTTTCCATCCAAAATAAAAAAAATCAAACTGGCAATACTTCCTATGAAATGAAATAATATTTGGCTTGCTAATATTGACAACCTCAAGGCATAAAACTGAGCAGCATGACATAATTGAAATTAAATGGTAGGTCCTATTGGTCATAGTGAGACAATCTTCAGCCTCTCTTCAGCTAACTGAAGTAGTACACAACATCTGTTATATTTACCAACCCTAGGATCCGATTAAACCTCAAGCAATGGATCTCCTTTAAAAAGTATTTTAGACTGAAATTTACCTTATACAATGTCAGACTATAAAAGGCTTTATACTTTCCTAATTAGCACCAACAAACTGACAATAATACCCTCAACATTTAAACTGCAATTCAGCTGAATTTATCTACGGATTTGTGCACTGTTCTTTCTCTTACAGTGTCCCATGATTGCAGCAGTGCTCTTCTGAATTGGCTGCAATTTGCAGAGAATAAATGTCCTTTTGTGACATGTAAGACCCTAATTCTACAGTGATTTCTCATACATGAGATAAAATTGAGAGAGGAGCTAAACATGCTATTCTTGTTCCTAAACTTCTGAATGGGAATGAATGAGATTTCACCATCAAATCATAGGCATAGAGGTGGGGAAAGGAAAGGAACCCAAGACATGAAGCAACTACATTAATGGAGGCCAAATCAAGTGAAAACTTTCTGTGACAGTAGTTTGCTTACAATTCTTAAAGACAGACAATGAGAAGACATTTTCTAGATAGACTGAGCATTTACCATCCAGATAGCAATGGTTTCCTGGTAGTCAGTTTAAATATTCCTTGATCCAAATTGAGTTAATGTCATCTTGCCCTTGCCCAGAGAACAATTGCTCGCTATCTTTTTATAACAGCCTTTAAACACAAGAAGATCATTTCATGACTCAGCCACCACTTATCTGTACTGAGCAAATACTGTTATTTCAAGCTTTCCTGATAGATCATATCTTTTAAATCTCTGTACTGTCTTTGGGCTCTCTCCTAGACTGTGATGTATTTTGTTCACATCGTATTTTAAGACTGTTAACCCAACAGTGGAAAAAGCACTGTTCTCGAGGCCTTACCAATCCTGACCAAGGTACTCATGGTCTTTCATACAATATTCCTAGTTATACTTGCCAAAGTAACTAAGATTTACATATTTTTCAATAGCATCTTAACATTAACTGTAAGTAGTCCAAGACAATGTCCATTCTTAGATCTTCTTTCCATTTTTAGGATGTTTTTCAACAGGATCTGACTGACATCTCACAAAAGACACATATTCCAACTCACTTGTCAACTTGAATTACCAGCCTTTCAGCTTAGAGCAGGAGTACTCTGGAGATTCTTGAACCAAAGGGACAATGGTCTTCTGAGAGTACTTAAACCTTAATTGTTTTCTACCCGCTGTGGCATGAAAAACTAAATTGATTAGGAGCATTGTAGTACCATACATGAAACAACATCCAGGAATACTGCTAGATGCTGGGACACAATTGCCAGTATTGTTAAACAGCAATGCCAAGTCCTTGGCATGGTCCGAGGAAGAATTTGGTCCCATCCTATCTGCAGTTCTCCAGTCGAGTTCCTGTGCATGGTTTGGGACAGGTCAGACACCCGTTATTAGTTTTGTTGGAGATGTACTGCTCTAGAGTAATGAAGTTATTACTACAAGCGTAGACTTTGGTGTCTAGGAAATCAATGTCCGGAGTACATTGGATTCACTATAATAGACACAGCCAATATTTACTGGAATTTATTAAGTCGTTCTTAATGCACAGAAAAGATTTGCAGGCAAAGTATAAACAAGTTCATTCAAGTGAAAAGCATAGTTAGGATGTGATGACAGACACAAAGAGAGAAGCTCAACAGCTCACCTTATTACATCTCTGATACATTGCCTTAACTTTGGGATTATTTCCATGTTTCTTTCAGCTAGACAAGGTAATTGAGCAGACTGAATAATCATCACAGCTTGAGAGATGTGCCTTATTCAATAAGTGGGAAAGAAGGTTTGAGATGAAAAGTTTGACTTAGCCCATGACGCTGACTTGCACATACTTTGTGAGAGACCCTTTGCTTCCCTATATTGCCTTAGCCAGTCATTTCCCATTTGTGCATTTGATTTATCCTTGAGGAAGTATAGACATATCTACTTGTCTTTTGTCATAGTGTAATTGAAATTTGAACCAGACCATGAAAGAGGCGGTAATCCTCCCAGTTTGGTGTCAGACATAACATATATCGTACCTTCTTTTCTACCATCCTAGTCATTAGCAAAAAAATGGAACAGAATTGGCCAAGGGCAAATCCAGCTGTGCACCTGCTTGATGGTAATTTCTCCTAAGCTGCTTTTCCTTTGGAATGGGAGGAGTCATGAAAAGAGTTGTGTGGCAGGACAGTAATGATATCTTTCACAAAGCCAAAAGACTACAGAAACTGTTGCTCAAATGTGATTTAATTTAAAAGCAGATTACAATGGATCACGCTATTATATCAACAAAATATAAAAGAGGGGTACTGTAGAAGATTGTGTTCTGAGATCCTATACAAAGACTGATATTTTTTTCCCCATAGGAATAGATTTAGATTTCAGATGCATAAATTTTACTCAGAAAAGTCAGTCAGGACCTACTCCACTTTAGCACAGATTTGCAAAGACATTTAAGGATATAAATATTGTGATTTGGCATAAAGTCATTTGCAGAGTCCATTTTGTTGTGTGTGTTTGTTTGTTTGCTTGATTGATTAACTTTTTTTTTCAGGGTGAACTTTATGGGAATTGTAGAAAACTCCATTTGTCTGTGAGGATTTTGTGCTGAAATTTTGAAAATCTTACTGAGTAACCAGCTTTCTACATTTGGCTTTTGTACTCTGTCACTTGTAACTGCATGAGAGAATGGTATCTATAATTAGTTTACTGGAATGGGTTACAACATGTAAATACTAACCCCAAAAAATAAAGTCTCAATATGAAATAATAATAATAGTTGTAGTAGCAGCAGCAGCAATGATAATAACATAGCAGATGAATGCTTAACCGTTCAAGCATTACAATTACAATGGGCTAAATGCTGAAATATATAATGGAAAAAAAAAAAAAAAAGAAAGAAAAAGAAAGAAACACTAGTGCCTAATTCTCTTATGGTATATATTGATTAAATAAAAGTAGAGCTGCAACAGCAGAGAATGTAGCCAAATTTTACTCACAGACACATACAATTCCCAGTCTAAACATTCTCATGCATGGGCTGATATTATTCTCAGATCTAATCTTATTTAACAACATACCTAATCTTTAGAGACTTAAGTAGAGTTGGCATAGAAATATTTCAATTAATATATTGTTATAAGTACAGCAAGTCTTTTTGTTCAGAATTCCCTTTTCCTCATACAGGTACCAGGACTTTCAGTTTGCAAATATCCATTTCTGAAGATCACTAAAAATTCTGTTGTGCCAGGACCAAGCGTAGTCAGAAGTGGAGTTCTGTGTTTTCCACTTGTCAAGATCAAAATTTTAATAAGAAAATGAAAATATCGAACATTTTCTCATGTGTAAGCCCCACTCAAAATCTCTAAATATACACATCATGTCATTTGTGCAGACTATTCCTGTGCTTAAAAATCTGTATCTTCAGAAATCTTCTGAAGTGAAGAACTAAGAGTCTATTTTTCACATTAGTTCACGTCTTACAGCAAAGAACCAAGTGAGCTATCCATATATAAAGAGACAAGACATATCCTTTCTGTTGATGACACTTTGACATCTTAAATACTTTTGAAGAAAGGACGCCTTTAGCCCTTAAAATAGAATAGAATTGCTGTTGAATTTAAACTTAAAAGATTGATTCTTTCCTTTCCTCAGTTCAGCTATCATACAGCTCCTTACTGGAGCATTTATTATTTGGAAAGTAGATCCTTGTGCCATTTTGTGTACTCATTAAAGCTTAAAAGTATAGGGTAGCAATTAACAATTAGTAGTGACTACCCACTACAACCTTTTTTTCCCCTTTCTTATCTTTTTTGTTGCTGTTGTTAGCTTGTGAGCTAGATGTCCTGAAGTTTCCTGCAACTATTTCTTAACATTAAAACTTTATACAAAGTGCTTTATATACAGGTTATGAAAAATACAGTGTTTTTCAAAGTTAGCACTTGGATAATCAGCTGGTGCAAAACAATACCTCTAAAATGTAAGATGAAAATAGCGGTATATGCCTTTTTTTTTTTTTTTTTTTTTTTTTTTCTCTAATTAAAAACATGCTAAGAATATACTTAGGGGAAGTTCTAGGGAACTCAGACATGATTTTCTTCTGGTTACCCTAGCCGTGACTCCTCAATTAATTACAAACATACTGAGGAAACTTGGACTGCTTAAGGAATTAGTATACAATTTTGGACAAGAAGGTAAAGAAACCAGCAATTACATATTTGCTGCCTGACCTAAACAAAATGAAGGAGCTGCTCTATAGATACATTTTAACAAGGTAAGAAGTAGTATTTTCAATTTGCAAGTACTTGGTTTTAATAGTATTTTAAACATTTCACATTTCTAAGGAATGCATTTTTTTATAACCTGCATTGTTCTGAAAATTACATTCTTTCCTCTACAGTAGCAAACTTTCAATTTTTTCATAGGTACAAAGGCCAGAATTAAAAAAAAAAAAAAAAAAAGCTTCCCAATATTCTTTAAATTCTCAGGCTAGATGACCTACTAAGGTTTTTTGGAAAGCCTAGCCAAAAAAAGATGTCACAGTAGTATATAGATTTCTCCCTTCTTCTCCAATAAGCTCTCCTACTTTCCTAATTGACTTCACTCAATTACCTCTTGTACTCTGCAAAATGTTACAATCCATCACATTTATAGTGTGATCCTCTTAGGCAGATGACTCAGCCCTGATGTTCTTCAGCTTGCATATATCACAAATACAAACTGCAATGAGTAGAAAGTATTATTTGCATAACGGAGCTGGAAAATGACTCAGAGGTGAGTCTTAGGGAATTTACATGCTTTACTTTTAATAATGTTTACCAGAAGTTTAATAGCAGAGGTCAAATAATAAGAAAAGATAGGATTACCTGTCCTACAATTTACACTGTGTGCTGTGTCCTTTTTACCAGTAGTTTTGAAAGGTGTGTCAGATCCTAAGATGCATTCTCTTTTCCCCGTTTTATCCTGGCTCAGGTTATTTCCTTCAATTTTTTGTAAAATGTTAAACTCAAGGAAGACAAATGAGTTAAAATTGGAAACTTAATTATTTGCTGTCCCTTTCATGTGAGAAAAAACGTTACTGAAGTGATTTTGTGGATTGGTAAATCCTTCCCTATATTATAGCATTTCTCCTTGTTTACCCATTGTTATTTTACTAACTGTAAATCTTAGCTTGTTGAATATGCTCTGATTGTTGATTGGTGTGTTTTTTTTCTCACTTTTCATGTGCAAATTGTCTACACAGGCTAACTAAAGCAATAGTTTTGAATTCCTATCCATGCTGAAGGAAACAACAAAGTCATGTTTTCCATCTGCAAACAAATCTCCTTTTTGTAAATAATAAGAGGTCAAAGCCAAAACCACATGCAATAAATTTTCCACATGCTGCCATTGACTCTAGTGAGTTTACTAAGGTGAGAAAGTGCTGGTGCACTAGATAAGGGTCTTTGCATTCTTACCATATGGATATTTACTACACACTGAAACCTTGGACCAAAATACCTGGTTTCTACACCAGACCACCAAGGAGCTACAGAGTGACCTGGCTGGCCATGACAGATAAAAGTTACTTCTCAACAGAGTTTCTATTAACCACGAGCTGTGAAAAGTTAAAAATTGAAACCACACGTGATGTTTATAAGGCAAGGCTGTGATTAAATACCACCATTTCTACATTGACACTTTAATCTTAGCCAGCTATGGATCAGTTAGAAGACACCGTTTGAGATGAAAAACATTTTGCACAACAGGTAAAATTACTGCCATATGAACTGTATTATCCTTTTAATGAGATGGTATAATTACAATTTAGAAATCTATGCCTTTTTTGCACCCATGGGTTTCGGCAACAGAGCATCTCCTAGGAGTACTACAGGTCTGATACCTTGAAGGTGTACCTTGTTATGCTTTAGGCATTTGGACCCATGTTCACTCAGATGGCTGGAAAGCAGCTTTGCAGAGAAGAACCAGGAGTCCTCATAGACATCAAGATGAACAAGAGTAAGTAGTGAGCCATTGCAGCAAAGAAGGCCAATGGTATTCTGGGCTAAATTAGGACAAGTGTGGTCAGCAGGCTGAGGGGCATGATACTTACCCTCTGTTTGGTAATCCAGGTGGCCTCACACCTGGAGTACTATGTCAAGTTCTGGGATCCCCACTACATGAGAACTATGGACATAATGGAGAGAGTCCATGTACTGACTTTATGTGAAAAGACTTTGGTAGCAGGGGGCTGCAGGGGTGGCCTCTATGAGAAGAATCCAGAAGCTGTCCCATGTTAGTTAAGGACCAGTTTCAGCCAGTTCCAAAAGGGACCTGCCACTGACCAGAGTGGAGCAGATAAAGGATGTTGTTTGCACCTTTGTGAGACCAGATTTGCACCACTGAGCACAGTGAGCTCTGCCGTTGTATTGGGTTTACGTGGCAAGGTTTTCTTATGTTAGATAAGGGCCTGTTTCAGCTGGCTTCAAAGGGACCCGCTGGCCAGAGCCAAGCCAATAAACGTTGTTTGCACCTCTCTAAGAGCAGATTTCAGAAAGAAAAAGAAAAACTGTGGCAATAGCAGCTGGGAGATGAAGGAGTGAGAACCAGCGCTGCAGACCCCCAGGTCAGTGCAGAGGAGGGCAGGAGGGGCTCCAGGCAGGCAGCAGCAGTTCCCCTGCAGCCCGTGGAGAGGCCCCTGGTGGAGCAGGCTGTCCCCCTGCAGCCCATGGGTCCCACATGGAGCAGATCTCCACGCTGCAGCCCATAGAGGAGCCCCCGGTGGAGCAGGTGGATGTGGCCTGGAGGAGGCTGCGGCCCATGGAGAGCCCCCGCAGGAGCAGGCCCCGGGCCGGAGCTGCAGCCCGTGGAGAGGAGCCCACGCAGGAGCAGGGGTCTGGGGGGAGCTGCTGCCCGTGGGGGACCCGTGCTGGAGCAGTTTGCTCCTTGGGGGTCAATGGACCCCGTGGTATGGAGCTGTGTGGGAGCAGTGCTTGAAGAGCTGCTGCCTGTGGACAGCCCCCACAGGCTCCGTTCAGGAAGGACGGCATCCCGTGGGAGGGACCCCATGTGGAGCAGGGGCAGAGAGGGACTGTGAAGGAGTGGCAGAGATGAATATTAAGCACTGACCACAGCCCCCATTCCCCCATTCCCCTGTGTTGTTTGGGGGGAGATGGGGGGGGGGGAGGTGATGTAGTAGAGGGTGGATGGGAGGAAGGTGCTTTTAGTTTGTTTGTTTGTTTGTTTCTCACTTCTCTAGTTTGTTAGTAATAGGCAATAAGTTTCATTAGTCTCCCTATGCTGAGTCTATTTACTCGTGATGATAATTGGTGAGTGATCACTGTCCTTATCTCAACCCTTGAGCCTTTTTCATTCTATTTTTTCCCCTTTCCCTTTGAGGAGGGAGAGTGAGAGAGTGGTTATGATGGAGCTCAGCTGACCAGCTGGGTAAAACCACCACTGTCCATCAAAAGGGCCATGAAGATGAGAGGACCAGAACATATCTGTCATGAGAAGCTGAGAGAGTTTGGACTGTTCAGTCTGGAGAAGAAAAGGATCGGGGAAGTTTTATCAATGTTTACAAATATCTGAAGTGAGGTGGAAAAGAAGACAGAGCCAGGCTCTTTTCAGTGGTGCCTAGTGACAAGACAAGAGGCAATGGACACAAACTGAAACATACGATATTCCCTCTGAACATGAAGAAATCCTCCTTTACTGTGAGAGTGACAAAGCACTGGAAGAGATTGCCCAGAATGTTTGTGGAGTCTCCTTCCCGGGACATATTCAAAACCTGTCTGGACAAGGTCCTGGGCATCTGGCTCCAGGTGGCCCTGCTTGAGCAGAGGATTTGGACCAGACAATCTCCAGAAATCCCTTCCAACACTGAATTCTGTGATTCTGTGAAACCCATAAAGAGGCACTATAGAGAACAGGCAGGGAGACACCCTCTAACATCCAAAACTCATGGATGGAGAGTCAGTGAAATGGGAACTTCCAGAGAGTGGTGAGGCTTACTTCCACCCTAAACACCATCTGTTGGCTGCCACTGCCAGAAGCTACTGTCCACTGGATTGAACCAATAGGATGTTTCTTGTGTTCTCAAGAAGCTTTGTGTATTTTTTTTTTTTATTAAGAAAAAATTAATTCTGTTCTACATGATTTATAATTGAGCATTATGAGAGTATGAACGAGTAACAGTATATATCGTGTGCTGATTTGTAACAGTATATATCGTGCTCATTTGTAACAGTATATATCATGTGCTCATTTTATACATAAATATATAGCATGCACTTATTTATATATACAGTAACGTGTATCTATCCCTGTTTGTTTCTCAAGGAATAGATTTTTCTAGCAGAGGGTTAAGGTTTTAATTTTTCATTATTGATTTTCCCATCATTCATCAAAATTCATTAATATTGCAATATCTAGCCTCTGTGGTGTAGGAACATCATTATAGAATTAATGCTTTTACTATAGAACTGATTGTCTTAACCACACTCCCAGAAGACTGCCTTATTTCAATAAAAATGAATTTTCCATTCCTCACAGATGTTTCTACTAACCCTTTCAAAGAACCCTTTGCTGATACACAGAATTCATTGGTGTACTTTTATGGAATATGCCACCCTCTTCTTAGTTATTGTATTGTCTTAAAATCACTGTCAAAAATGAGAAGGCAATAAAATTTAATTAAACATTTAGGGTTTTGCCTAGCGTTAGTCACTCCACATTCCCTCAATAGACTTTTCACTGCCTATGCAATAATGACATCTCTAAATTGGATATTGAATTGAAAATGCTTTATTAAATCTACTTCAGCTATTGGGAGATTATTATGATTATCATTTCTAATGTAAAAGCACCTCAGAGCCCTAAGCATGTACATGTCACTGCACTAGATGCTGTACTAGCAGAGAACAAAAAGATGGTTCCTGCTCTTAAAAGATACTCATTCTATTGCTGAACATTCTGAATTCTTGCCCTATGTCTCTAAATATATTTTCTAAACATTAAAGAATTCAAGGTGTCTGTGAAATGCTCACTTCAGCTGTTTACTGTTTATAATGGGTGAAAAGTTATTAGGGTCACATGTGGATACCTCTACTCTGTTTTGAGGATTTAAACTTAAAGAAACAGAAGGAATTGGAAATGTACCTATTTACAAACAGATACATTTGTTTAGAATTGATATAGCTATTGATATGCTGAAAATATGTTATTTCCTAGCATACAAAAAGAAAAATATGTTTTCACAAATATTTCTGAACTAGAAATAAATAGACATATCAACAAAGTGAACACATGAAAAAGCACAGCAACGATGAAATGTGTGACTACATCATCATCAACTTTTGCAACTGCTCAGAAAATCATCATTTTCCATCCTGGACATCTCTTAATCCAAACTCTTACTTAAATAAAAATACCGTAAGGAATGTAATGGTGTCCATTGCCCAGGGGAAGCACTAGAATTACAATGACAATCTAATGGCAGTCTGCATAGTGCCATTGAATTTCTTTCTTTAGGCTGGTGGTTCTGAGTTCAACTTGTATAACATAAATGGGAAATGGGCTTTTTTATTGTCAAGAATGCTTTAAAAATCACCACACTGAGCTTACTCTGTAAACAAAATAGATTTTTTAAAACAATCATATTGTTCAAATCACAATAAAATTTTAGCATAATTCTATATTAGACCAACACGTGCTACTGTCTCATGAAGAGACAAGAGAGATTTTACAACTTTGAATTTTATGAGGTTGACTGATGAGATAAGGCTTTTGTGTCACTGTTCTGCTAAACCCAATAGATCTACAAAAGAAATTTTAAAACAACTTCACAAGGCAGAAAATTCAAAACTGATCAAGTACTCTTCCTCCTTATTGTAACCAACAGGAGACCAACATTTTGGCTGGAATTGGCACCCCAGCTTTGAATTTGCTGTTTTCACCAGTAAGCACCAATGTCTGCTCTGCCAGAGACAGAAACTCCTTTCCATTGCACTGGATATTTCACAGAATCACAGAATCATCTAGGTTGGAAGAGACCTCTAAGATCACCTAGTCCAACCTCTGACTTAACACTAACAAGTCCTCCACTAAATATCTGAAGAGCTTCTCAGAGATCCAGAGACTTACCTGCTATTATACTGTGGGAAGAACTCTCAGCTGAGTGCCAGAACTGAAATTAAGCATAGGTTAGGGTGGAGACTAGATTAGGACATGTGGCAGGCCAAATTTCAAGTGAATAAATGCAGGCAGATAGTGTCATTTTAGAAGCCCTGTAGTGTCGTCTTCTGGCAGCCGTATCAGAAAGTCACAAATTTCTGGCATATCTGTAAGCCTGATGAAAGAGAATCAATCTCCATCAGTAGCTTTAGAATTAAAATACTTAATGTTGAAACTTGAAATGTCTTAAAGATCAAGAGGGAGCTGCTGCTAGCAGAGAATACCTTTAATTTGGCTATAGCTAGGGTTGGGATTAGGATTATTGTCAGGGAAGCAGAGGCTGAAGAATCTTGTTAATGACTTGTCCGTGCAACCTCCCTGAGGTAGATGAATATAAAATGCCAGAAAAGGAGAATAGCTTGTTCTAATCCCAGGCAGGATCACTAGGTCTCTCACTTAAACTGGCAGCTGTCATTAGCATTTATAGACAGAAAGATTTATAGACAGAAAGGCTATAATTTGGGTTCTCACAAGGTCCTTGGACAGAAGGTTGGTCCTGGCTGTATAAAGAGTTTATGATACATTCTGCTATGAGTTTTTCTTGCAGTTAGGGTTTCTCTTACTACTAGTAAGTCTAGTATAAATATTTCCTGAAGATGTCTTCTATGTGGGCACCTTTAACTGGTATAAAAGAAAGGGGACTTGCAAACAGGATTACACAAAACTGAGGCGTACAAAGTAATTATCTTCTATACATAAAAAAACCTGTGATTAACAGTAATGGTCTCTGTCCTGGTGCTCACTGCTCACCCAATGGCTCTCTGCTGGCCAGCTGTCATCAGCCAGCTGGGGCAGTGTCCGTTTTAATGATTTCCTGGAGCAGGATGATCGCAGTGTCAGTTTTAGTTACTTCATGGAGCAGGGTGATCCTTGATCTTGCTAAAGGCCATTCTCCTACTCTATATTTTCTCTCAGAATTTTTTATCCTTTCTTCAGGCCAGTATTTTCCTCCTGAACAACTGCTATTATTTACTTAAGTGATTTCACTACTGACTTGGCTTTTACTTTTCTTATCTTGCACAACTGACACACTCTCTAGAAGTTTAGGGATTTTCTGGCATTAAATTGAGCCAACTGCATTTCTCAAAACTGGACCTGGGTCATACAAAGCCAAGCTTTGCAAGCCTGGACCTGAACGTCTGAAGAGCTGGTCTCATTCCTATCTCCTGAAAGGTTCACCTGACCAAAGCAGAGCAGAGGAAAAGTGGCTAAACTCTCTGTCCTATCTTCCTGTGTGTCTCTTAATTTCAAAGATACAGTATGAGTTACAGATGGGATTAAGACAGGAAGAAGCAACCCAATTTTACATGAAGTTAACAAGGAGCTGCAGCTCTCATTATCACCTTAGTCTGCATGCAGCAGAGCACACAGGATGCCAAACTATGCAAGATGCAGAAATGGTAATAAAGTACAGACAGGTGAGACTGCTGAGTCAATGCTAGTTAGTAAATGTTCAAACCAAAGTGAAATCATGGACTATTGAGGGAAAATGAAGAAATAAATAAATAAATTTAAGATAAAAAAGATTTTAAAAAGGACTTCTAGAAGGATAGAGCAGGAGGGTGGTAACTAGGCCATCCAGCAAAGGATCAGACTATTTTCCAGGAGTAATGGAGGCTAACAACTCCCCACATGACAGATAGCTGCCTAACTGGAAGAAACGCATTGTATGACTCCTTTGGACATAGCAGATATGCCTAGCTTATACCAACCCATCATTGTATTAACAATACAAAAGTTGTTGTATACTCAAATTCTGAAATGTTACACTCAAAAAAAATACCCAAATAGAAGTGACCTAAATATACAAGGGGCATAGTCCTATTAACTATGAGAAATGCTGGTGCCAGAAAGAGTATTCAGTAACTCTGCCTTTTCTCTACCCTTCATCACAAGAGCACCCACCCTATTCAGCAAGCCCACATTTCCTCTAGTCTTCATCTTGCTACTGATGTATTTGAAGAAGCCCTTCTTGCCGTCCTTTGCCAGATTTAATTCCCAATGTGCCTTAGCCTGCCTCATCACATCCCTGCATATTCTGACAACAT
Source organism: Oxyura jamaicensis (assembly GCF_011077185.1). Lineage (NCBI taxonomy): Eukaryota > Metazoa > Chordata > Aves > Anseriformes > Anatidae > Oxyura > Oxyura jamaicensis. The sequence goes on along the minus strand of NC_048895.1, from coordinate 73,485,530 downwards.
TCGTATATTCCTCCCAAGTGACCTGTCTCTTTTTCCATAATCCTTATACTTCCTTCTTCTGAGTTTTGCCAGGAGCTCCTTGCTTAGCTATGCAGGTCTCCCACCCACTTTGCTTTACTTCTTACTCATAGGGATGCACTGATCTTGAGCTTGAGCTTGGAGGAAGTAATGCTTGAATATCAACTAGCTCTCTTTTTAGAGACCTAACCTGTGGGATTCTTCCAAGAAGGTGCCTGAAGAGGCCTAAGTTTTCTCTCCTGAAGTCCAGGGTTGCAATCCTATTACTGGCCTATTACTGGCCTGTGCTCTTACATAGCACAGCCTTCTGGCGTGTCAGCCACTCCTCCCAGCTTTGTGTCGTTGGCGTACTTGCTGAGGGCAGACACTATTCCCTCATCAAGGTCGGCGATGAAGATGTTGAACAAGACCGGACCCAGCACCAACCCCTGGGGAACACCGCTAGTCACAGGTCTCCAGCCGGACTCTGTGCCGCTGATCACCACCCCTTGAGCTCGGCCAGTCAGCCAGTTCTCAACCTGCCTTACTGTTCACTCCTCTATCCCACACTTTCTCAGCTAAAATGAAATCAAAGCCCTGCGACCGCACACAGATCTGTAATTCTTCCTGTTTGTTTTCCATGCTACACACATTGGTATACAGGCACTTCAGAGAGGTACTCAAGCATGTCAATATGGTTTAGTGGAGGACTTGTTAGTGTTAGGTCAGAGGTTGGACTAGGTGATCTTGGAGGTCTCTTCCAACCTAGATGATTCTGTGATTCTGTGAATATCCCAGGAAGGGTGCAAGAGTAGTCATGTCTTGTGGACACTTCCTTAACTGCATGCATTTGATGGAGGTATCCTCACTTGAGTCTTGTTTTGCTGCCTAGGTAGTCTCTATAACTCTCCTCTTCCCCCACCTTTCCTAGTTTATAGGATAATTGTTTCTATTTTTTTTTTCCTAATTTAATAACAATAGTGGCTCTGCATTATTGTTAAAAATGACCACTGGAGAACAAGTTTCAGAGTTTCCAGTTTTGGTTAAGCAAAACTGTGTGTTAGGAGCTACAGTTACTGCTGACTTAAGCCCTTCAACCAAGGAAGAGAGTGGTAGTTTATTTTGAGTTCTCTGGTTTAATATTAAGCCCTGATTTAATTTTTGGGTAGGCTCAGGGGCAGGGGCAGCAGGAACATGCTGATTCTGCAGGACTTTCTCAGATGTCATAAGGAGTGATTCAGGAAGAAAATGGTGCCTTCTGAGATCATTTTCCTCTTGATCTTGGCAGTGATGTGAAATAACAGTTGTCAGAGCAAGAAAGTAGCTCCTATATTATTTTCTTCCCTGTATAGAATCTCTATATAACTGGTAAACCTAGGGTAAAGGATGACTCAGGGTGAGTGATTTTCCCAAGGTGGTTTCCCTTACTAAATTTATAGCTAGGGTTAGTATTAGAAAGGAGAGAGAATGAAGTGCATACTTTATTACTGCACCTTTCAAGGCTCAGGAATGATCTAGTGCTACCAAAAAAAAAAAAAAAAAAAAAAGGAAATTCCTAGTTCAGTCACCACCCAAGAGTATCTTAAGCAAAGCATAACCAAAGCATAACTGGTAAGTTTACAGTTGCAGATGAAATATTGGGAAGAGGAATACGTCTATTGGTGAATGGTTAATGTTTCAGCTCTATGGAGGCACTCCTCCTACACAGCATCTTGAGATCTTGCATCCTCACATCATGGGGAAAGAATACATCATAATTTTACTGAAGTCTGTTTTGGTATCTCTAGGTTTCTGCTTAATTTTGTTTTGGGGATGAAGGCAGGTGTATGCTTACTAAAGCCTCTGAAACAAGGTTCTTTCACTGTTCTTTCCCCTGCAGTTGTGTCTTTCTCTAATAGAGAAGAAATAGGAATAGAAGGTTAAGCTTATCAGTACCCATGTCATGAATTAGCATCACCTTACAACAGTGACTGAGAAATTTTCTTTATCTTGGTTCCTTCCTGGCTTCTGGGACTAAAACCAGAAGCAATTTAATTTATATTTTGGCTTAAACTGTCTTGGAGGCTACGCTGTACATTTTTAAGCATAGGAAATCTGGGGAAGAGATGAAGTGCAGATTCCTGGCAGATTTCCTGAATGAATAGCTAATATTATTTTTCTAGTCCAACGAGAAGCTTCTTACATTTTGGCATACATAATTATGGTTCTGGTTAGGACACCAGATATGGTAACCTAGGACATCAGTTTCTTTAATGTCTTCTTGTTCTCAGATGCAGACTGTTGCTAAAAATGTACAGTTTATAAGGCTTCTCAGAGCTAGGTTGAGACACCATGCCAAATGTATAGGATCACTTAGGTCTTTCGGATATTTTTAAACTCTAGCACTGGCAGGGTAGAAGAGAGAGTGAATGAGCCTTCCTGAGAATGACCTATGATAAAAATCTGTTAGAAAATTGTCCTCTAGTCCTATAAACTTATACACTCTCAAACTATCCTTATGGTTGTTCCCTTTTAATATGAAAACCCAGTCTTTTTGATTGATCCTGAAAGGTTTGATCACCTATTTTTAGAAAAGTTGTTGTTGTTTGCTTGCTTGCTTCGTTGGTTGGTAGGTGGGTTTTTTTGAATGGATTAGGTAGAAATGAACCCTACTGTACTCCACTATTTGAGTTCTGGTTAAGTTTCTGAGAGCAAAGCATGGAGAGTGGATTTTCCTGAGGGGTCCTCCAGTGCCTGGATCATAAATTAACAGCTTATGTTTTGTTTTTCATCAAATAAGGATCTGCCCATATTTGGGCAGCACGTATATTTGTGAAGCACAAACTTAAGATGCTGACTCTGCTGTGATTTACAGACTACCACATGGCAGTCAGTCTTGGGGGGTTAGTTGATCCAGAATTAAGCCTCTTTTCACATTGGAAGTTTTGTTGTTGTTGTTTTGTTTTATCCTTATAAGCACGACAAAGCTATTACTATATGAGTAGAGTTGTGCTCCAGGGAGCAGGGCCTGAAGTAAACGTACATGAAAGTAAATTCATGTTTCTCTATCCTTGAGGACTCACTGATTCTTTTTGTCCTACTGTGCCAAAAAAATAACTTAATCTACTCTATTTTAAAATCTAGAAATTAATTTATAATTGTGGCTAAGCTTATGGACTAGACAAGCCAAGGACTTAGACTTGTCTGGGATCCTGTAAAGCTCATGACTGAGGTTTATTCCTCAGTGAGTTGGAAATTCTTAATACAAACAGTAGGTCTTGAAAAGTCACAAAACCTTATTATTGTGAGTGATAATAATCTGAAATGACAATTTCAGAAATAAAAAGGTCCTTCTTAATTTTTCTGTTCTCAGTGATGATTAGGGCTCAGACCTGTGGTTGATGGGAAGTCGGAAAAAAAAAAAGAAAAAAAAAAAAAAGTTTGTAAATTCAAAAGGACTCTGGGTGAGAAAGAAAGCAGTTTCTGGGCAGGGAGAACAGTTTGTATTTTAATCTAGTCCATATGGGAGCTTCTAGTTGCGTTTTGTAATCGGGATTTCAGAGGTGCGGTGGTTTTACTCGGGTGGACGGCCGAGCTCCGCCACAACCACTCTCTCACTCCCCCTCCTCAAAGAGGAGCGGGGAGAAAATACGATGAAAGGGGCTCAAGGGTTGAGATAAGGACAAGAAGATCATGCAGTAATTATCGTGATGGGCAAAACAGACTCAGCATAGGGAGATAGTAAGATTTATTACCTATTACCCATAAGCTAGAGAAGTGACAAACAAAGGAAAGAAACCAAAAGAACCTTCCCCCTCCATCAGCCCTCTTCCACCTCCTCCCCCCGAGCGGCGCAGGGGAATGGGACAATAGGTGTTATGGTCAGTCTATAGCACTTCTCCACCGCTCCTTCTCAGTCACTCTTGTCCCCTGTGCTGTGGGGTCCCTCACACGAGATGCAGTCCTTGCTGAACTGATCCGGCGTGGGCTTCCCACAGGCAGCAGCACTTCAAGAACTGTTCCAGATATGGGTCCATACCATGGGGTCCATCCGTCAGGAGCAAACTGCTCCAACCTGGGTCCCCCACAGGCAGCAACTCCTGCCAGGTCACCTGTACCTGCATGGTCTCCTCTCCACGGGCTGCAGGTCCAGCCCAGAATCTGCTCCAGCAGGGGTCCAGCACAGGCCACAGTCTCCGTCGGTGCAGGTCCACCTGCTCCACTGGCGGCTTCTCCACGGGCTGCAGTGTAGAGATCTGCTCCATGTGGGACCCATGGGCTGCAGGGGGATGGAGGAGATGCAGGACGATGCAGGAGGATGCAGGAGAAGGCCCGTTCCAGAAGATAAAATCTTTATTTTCTGCTGCCCAGAGACTTGGTTCTCTTCTTAACTATTTATCAATAAATAAGTCTTGAGTAAGAGTTTGGTTAAAGAAAGACAGCAGGAATGAGAGGACCACATAGTTTTCAGGTTGATAAAAGCCCTATATATTATATAAGTTGAGGGATTGTGCAGAAAAGGAGAAAAGCAGATCTCTGGGTTCTGTTTATGTGTTTTGTGACCTGCAGAGAAGTCTCTGAGCCACTAATCTAGTCTTAGGTTTGATATTGCAAGTATGGTTTGTAAAAGCAGAATCTGAAAAAGATTAAATTAGCATTGGATGGTAATGTAAAGTGAGGGATGGTTTTCATTTTGTTCTGATATAGGTACAGTTTATTAATTTTTATGACTACGATTTGGGACATCAAAGGAAAAGAGGAATACTGATATGAAAATTTTGAAGGGCTGTTAGTTCAGAATAAGAATTTATTTCAGAAGGAAATAATAATTTACATATTAAATTATTGGGGTAGAAGGTTTTGCTACAGTTAGGACTGGATTATGGAAGGTAGGATAAGAAAATTTACAAATTTAGTGTTTGAGGCTTCAGAGCTTCCTGGACTACTTTAAAAATTGGTTTTAAGGCCAAAATGGTCTTTTCTCAACAGAAGACTCCATCGAGTGTGGACATAAAACTAGAGCTCAGAGGGCCCAAAGAGATCCATTTTCTTTTGGAGTTTAACAAATCTACTCATTTAGGATGGCTATTGATGATGACAGAAAAGAGTGGTTTACTGTTCTCTGAGTAGCATCTGGCTCGGTATTAAGTTTTGGAGTCATAGAATCATAGAACAGTTTGGGTTGGAAGAGACCTTAAAGATCATATAGTTCCCTGCCATGGGCAGGGACACTAGACCAGGTTGCTCAAAGCCCCATCCAATCTAAGCCTGAAACACTTCCACGGATGGGGCATCCATAATTTCTCGGGGCACTTTTGGACTAACCATTTTATTTAAGATTAGGAATGCACATAACAGGACTAAAGTTTTGGCTTGCATTTTTTTCATCTTGCAAGAATCCGGAGGATTCAGTTACATGTTAGTGCCTATATTGTTGTATGAGATCATGATCTTTTGAGTACCTGTTAGATTTAGGACAATGTTGAATACACTTTTGACCACAGGGTTAAAGCTTGCCTAACCTTCTTTCTGAACATTATGTATTTGTTAAATTCAGGTGTTCATGTGGTTTCCAATATTTTTCAGTTTCCAAGGAAAAAAAAGTGTACAAATTCCTTAACTTCAAGCTCTTGAAAAGGTGATCTTTTCAAGATGAATTAGTGGCACTGAAAGATCAGATCAGATGATTTGTTTAGGAGATTTAGGAACTTAGTGACATTTGTACTTTAAAAAACAATTAATTGCAGAAAAAGAAAATTTAGACATACAATACCTACTGAGTAACCCACAAGAGAATTTTTAAATGATCTCTTTCTCTTCTATGTTTATATATATTTTATTGTATTAGCAATACTACATGGCACTTGGTCCTTAAAATAAGCAGCTTCTTCAAATTAAAAAAAAAAAAAAAAAAATGAAAGAGATTATTTGAAATCAATTCCAGCTGCAAAAAAAAATCCCTATTTATTATTGGCATGGTTACATCCAACTCTTCAAATTGGCTCTTTAACACCATTCTTCCACATAAAAACTAAGTGTGCAGTACATTTTGGATAATGATGCATCAACATTTGTGACTTTTTTATCTTGGAAAATTAAGCCTACTTCTCAAGAGCAACACTGTGAAGAAGTATATTTTAAAACTACAGTGCTATTTTAAACTTGTTTGAAACATGTACTGCTGCAGAATTTGAATCCTGAAAATGAGTTCAACAGAATGTCCAAACACCAATGTCTTAACCCTAAGCATTTTTAACACATAAATCATTGGCAGTTTCTCTGAATTTTTATGTCATCATTCAGGAAGTGATCATGAGACTCAGTTTTATCAATCTTACATGAATTCTGCCTGATGGAGAACTGTCATTTATAATTTTTTATTATTATTATTATTTTTTTTTTTCTTGTTGTGGATTATCCAGGTAGAATGTGTCCCTGCCTATGTTTTTACCAGGTCCCAGGTACATTAAGACTAGACTGTTTTGCTTTTTGTTGGTCTGTACTGGGTCTGGCTGGGATGTTAACTTTCCCTGCAGCAGCCCATACAGTGCTGCGCTCTGCACTTGTAGCTAGAACAGCAGTGGTATCACACCAGTGTTGTGTCTGCTGCTGAGAAGTGCTGGCACAGCATCAGGACTCTCTCTCTGACCCTCCTAGGGGGTGGGCAAAAAGTGAAAAAGAAACATCAGCAGGGCAGCTGACCTAAACCAACCAAAGGGATATTCCATACCATATGATGTCACACTCAGCAATAAAAGGTGGAAAAAGGAAGAAGAGGGGAGGGGTGGGCTCTCGTTGCGAAAACGTCTGTCCTCCTCCCGAACACTGGCTACGTGCGTTGAGGCCCTGCTTCAAGGACGTGGTCAAGCATCGCTCATTTGTGGGAAGTAGAGAGTAATTTCTTTCCTCTGCACTTCCACATAGCCTTTACTTGTTTTGTTTAGTTATTCCCTTTCCCCCTCCCTTTTCCCCTTTCCCTTTTTTCCCTTTAGTTGAATTGTTTAATTAATAATAATATTTCCTTAATTATATATATATATATATATTTCCCCTTTTTAATTAAATCATCCTTATCTCAACCCGTGAGTTGTTCTTTCCTTTACTTCTTCCCCTCCTCATCTGAGGAGGGGGAGTGAGAGAGCGGTTGTGGTGTTCAACTGCCTAACACGGTAAAACCACCACATGGTCTCACCTCTTAAGCATTGTAAGAAAAAGAATCAAAGCTATAAAAAGCAAAAAGGCATTAAAAAATCCACAGGGAGCCTGAGATTCAGAAATGTGTGTATGTGGCTGTTGTCATTTAAATCACTCTAAATGCCAATGGAATGAAGCATGTACATGAAGTGGTAAAGGCAAATGCTATTTTTTAATAGGTAGATTCAAGTTTATATGTAAAATTATATAAAGATCTCAGAATGAATTATCCGCCTCTGCTATATGTTTTTGTTCTCACTGTCATCTGCATAGATTCATTGCTGCAGTAAGACATCATCCTAGATCTCACAGTACTGAAATATGATATCTTTTAGCATAAGAGAATCATAAATCCTGCAAAGAAGTATGCATAAATCCTATTAACTAGAAAAGCCCAAAAGATTGCAAAGTACCCAAGTAATACTTATTTGCTCACAACCTAATAGAACCAGCATTATTTTGCTGTGTTCTCCCCTCACTTTATAGAAGTCCAAAAGTCAGAGTAGCTCCCTCTGTGAAGATCAGTCTCTTGTTTAGGAAAACTGTCTGAAAGTAGTAAGTTCATATAAACACTCCTATGTCGCTTCTCCTGCAGGTTTCCAACATCTCGCAGCTCTGAAGGTGAATAAAACATAACTCCTGCTGTCATATTTCAACTGTAGCATAACTAGCATAAATAAACATTTCCCCAAGTAGCAGCAATGATGGCACTATGGTTTATATTTAAGTCTTCAATATTGGGAAATGAAGCAGTAATCCAACAGTCCTATCAAGCAGACTGCAGCATCCATGAGAGCACTACAATGTCTTTGAAGCAGAAATGATCTTGAATCAGAATGTAAGATCAAAGTTCTTGGCTTGAGCCCTGCCCTTACTAGCTATATCTGAGCTGCATTTGGAAAATACAAGTCTTAACAGTTCCTTGGAAGTAGCTCTTTATTTGGCTGGATTTCAGAGGTACTACTTCTGATTTGTAAAGTTAAGTTCAGTTCATATTCCTATATTTATTTATTTATTTTTATGGAGTTATTCAGTAAACTTAAAATCCAAAAGAAAAATACTTGTTGCTTTTGCCTCTTTTATTGCCTGACCAGCGGTTTTGGTCTAAATTTGAGATACCTCTAACTTGTTCTCTAGCTCTGTCAGTTTCCAGCAAGGACACAAGATACCTTTGTGGTCCTCTCCTTGCATCCGATTCCATTAATTGATTCCATTAATAGAATATTTTCTATCCAAGTATTCAACTACATATCCAGCACCCCAGTATTTCCACCACCACTTCTTCACGTTTTCTTCTTAGACTCATTTTTTTCACTTTTGATTAGATCCACATCTTATGGCAATATGTGTAAACACAGATTTGGCTACTTTGGGGGTAGCCATAAACATACGCATTTTTGTCCCTCACTCTTTATCTTTCAAGTACATTTAACACAGTAGTCAGAAAGGATTTACCTTGGCCTACTTATCCAAGATAGGAGGAATACTCAGACTATTCCTCTTGGGCATTCATACATTTCAGCCTCACTGATGACCTACTAATCATCATTTCACTGTTATTAAGCTCAAAGTCTGACACAGGTTTTTAAAAAAGAAAAAAGAAGGAAAACGCTGAATCAGTATTTGCTTCACATCTTTCTGCTGAGGGCATACTTTCTTTTTCTCATTCCTTTCCTGTAAAGTATTCTAACTTGGGTTCTTTACAGCACCAGCTGAGATTTCAGGAGACACCTGAATTTCCTTCATCTTCTGGCATCTTATAAATCACCAATTATTTTACTTTGATGGATGACTACCACATTTTCCTTTTTTTAATAAATATGAAGTGATTTACTAGTATTACCAGAATAAGAATTGACAGTAGCACCTAGATAAATGATCACAAGACTGTCACTATTTAAGTTTGATTTGCTTGCTTTCTAAACTACTATTCTTCCTTTCCCAGTTTTGACTAGATAGACTATAAGCAGTGCTGGAAGCATAATCTACTGTTAAAGTTCCTCAGTATTTTCTATTATACAGCCCTGTTTTAACATGCTCAGACCTTTGACTGAACCATTCTGTTTAGACTAACATTCAGTTCAGACTCATTCTGACTGAGCTAGTCTCAAGATTTTTATTTTTTTTTTAAAAAAAAAGGCTCACATTCAGTTATTTTCTTCAGTGGAAAAGGACAGGAAAAAAAATGGAAAATGAGGTGAGAGAATGGAATTAGTTAGGGATGTAAGAGCTGAAGTTTAAGAAAAATGAATGATCTCTTTATGGAAAAAAAATAAAATAAAATGATCACATCACTAGAAAACATGTAGTCTTGTGCATGGGCATGATAGTTAAATTTAAGCTATCCAGTTTGCCATTGGACAACTAGAATTCTTAAATTTCAATATTCCTATCCATTTTATGATTTATGTCTATTTTAAAATACAGAAAACTACCCATATTTTATTCTACCTTGTGTAGGTTCAGCTTGGCAACATTTTCATGAGAACAATAACATTAAAAAAATTGTGCCCCTAAGTCATAAAAATGTTGTACTCACTAGACAACTAGTATAAAAAGTCTGATACAAAAATCTGGAAAAAAAAAAAAAAAAAAAAAAAAAAAAATAAAAAAAAAAAAGGAAAAAAAAAAAAAAAAAAAAAAAAAGGAAATCAAAATAAAACAGGAAATCTGGCCTTAAATTTAGTTTTAGGTAAAAGACAACAGCTTCCTTTATTATGATACGAAGAAAGCAATGTCTACAGATTCCAGTTTGATAGCTTTAATTTGCCTTTTAGCTATATTCAGCCATTGCTTGTTTTCATTTATTGCAGGATTTTTCAGCATTCAGTAAGGTCACTGGACTTTGGTTCTTTTCCTGCATATAAATCTTTCAGAAGCCAACTGTAATGCAATAACTCTGGCAGACAACCATAGATGGTATGGGTTAGAATGCCTTCCTCCCAGTACAGGCACAGAGTTCGGACCCATATGTGATATCTTACAGAGAGAGGCTCAGATGTTAGTACCCACAGTACGATGTTTGCCACATGCTTTTCAGATGCTATCAGCTCTAAAGACAGAAACATTCAATGGGAGCATCAAGCTACATGAAGGGTAACCCATGAGTTAAGGGCAGCATTTTCTATCCATTTATCATAATCCATTCCTGGATTAGTCCATTTTACTGAAGGAATTCTTCAGTCAGGAGAAAAGAAGTTATCTGTTTCAAATGTAAAAGACTGGATGATCAGAATTTTTTAAATGCCATTAGGTATATTTTTTTTCCTCAAGAAACATACACCTTTTATATATATTTATAACTATAAAAATCTGTCCATTTCTCTCAATTACTTATTCTTGTGTAAATAAAACCATATAAATCTGAGTGGTTTGAATTTACACACACACACACAGAGAAGTATCTTCCTAGATTCCCAGGCATACTGTTCCGGTGAGCATAATATGTCCATTATGGCAGTACCTACTGAAATACAGTATTGAACTCAGTAGGCAGTAAGTAATATGGTTTCTGCCACAGAATTATAGAAAACACTAGGAGGCACGCTGCAGCAGCAATATACATTTACAGATGTCATTGCAGCAAGACTCATGCTAAACTGCTGGAGGCCTAGACACTTGCGGTGAAGTTGGTTGTCCTTTAAATGGTTTCTTCTAAACATAATTGCTTGGTACTGGATGAGAAATAGGGAGGAGGGGGGGCATGTATCCTTTTTCTTTTTGCAGCTTTGTGAGACAGAAGAGTTACAGCCAAAATTCTGAGCCAAGATAAATGACAAAGTCATTGTGCTTTTAAATGAACACTAAACAAATTTTCTTCTGTTAGGTTTTAGACAAGATTCATTTACTACAATAATCTCTTTTAGACTTAAATACTTCTATGGTCACTATCTAAAACCTTTATAAATGATCCGTCAGGTTCGAGACAATTACCTAGGTGCAAATCAAAGCCTGAAAAAAAAAAAAAAAAAAAGCGGTAGGTTACTGTTTTCTTTTAAAAGTCACATTTTCAACAAAAGCATATAAACTGGATATCCAGCAACTGAAATTGCAAATGTAGATATGCATTTTTCCTCTACAACAAAACTATGGATCATTTCAGCTTAAATGTACAGTTCCATCTTCTGCATATGAAATTTGTGTTCTGATTTTAAAATGAGTTATCCTACCTATCAATAAGCTACACAAAGCATGTCCTCAGTCTGTGTAAATCAAAGTATACTTTTGAAATATATAATATTTCAAAAGCTAGCACATAGCTCCATGTCAGATTCACATATAGTAATATTTTTGCCACTAAACTACTCAGAGGTAAATACAACCAAGTTATGAATGTATATCTGTATAAAGAGCTTCACAGCTCCAAAAGGTAGTAATAAGAGCCAAGCAGAAGCTGCAGTGTAAGTAATTAAATAAGGAACTAGTTTCTCAAGAACGTAAGACATATATAACTAGAGACTATAGCCAAAAGAGAAGTGTGAGTGATATACAGAGTTTTCAAGGGAAAAGAGGTGATAAAACAGAAAAGAGAGTACCTGAGATTCATGAGAAGAGTCAAATCTATGCAGCTTGGGACTCATTATGAAGGGGAATTAATAAGTCTGTCACCAGTGCAGATCCGGAAACTAGAATAGCAAACTAACCACCAGAGTAAGGATGTAAAATGTGGTTTTGAACTTGATGGAAGGTAGGGAAAATTCTATAATTATCCTTTATCTATAATTATCCTTAATTATCCTAATTAATCTTGATTGCCTTCCATGACGAAATGGCTGGTTCTGCAGACAAAAGGAAAGCAGTGTGTGTCATTTACCTCATCTCTAGCAGGGCTTTGGACACAATGTCCCACAGCATGCCTGTAGGCACACTGAGGGGACACAAAGCAGATACATCAACTTTCAAGGTGTGTGAAAAGTTGGCTGGCTCATTGCACTCAAAGGACTGTGTTCAACAGGTTAGAGCCTAACTGGCACTCCTCAGAGCTCAGTACAGGGGCTGATCCTAATAAACATGTCTGGGATAGGTCCATCTATTCACAAACACCACCAAACTGGGGGAGAATAGTCGGTACACGGGAGGAGGAGGGGCAGAGGACTATAATAAGCTGGGAAAAACAGATGACATATGAAGGTTTAGAAAAGCAAAGGCAAAGGCTTGCTGTTAGAATGACGTTAACCCCAGGTGTCTGGTTAGAAAGCACCTCTGTAGGTGACGATGCAGTAGCAAAGTTGAACACAATGCAGCAGTGGCCCCTGTATGTCCACCCTTGTGGCAGGGAAGGACAATAGCATACTGGACAGCATCAGCAAAAGTGTAGCCAGGAGGTATGGGAGAGTCATTATTTCCTTTTATTTTCCTTGTGAAGCCACAACCAAAATAGCATTTAATTTTGGGAGCCACAGTAGCATTTGGTGACTAAGGTGCTTGGGGAACTGCAGCATATGACATACAAATAGAAACCAAGAGAAATGGTTTTTTTTAGCCTGGAGAAAAGAAGACTAAGGGGCCTTCAGATTGCTGCCTTCAACTATGTAACAGCAAGCTATAGAGAAGACAGAGTCAAACTTGTCTCAGAGCTGACAAGAAAACCATGAGAGAGGATTTTCATGTGATGCAGCAAAGGAAAGTTGCCTGAGCCAAAAAAAAATTATTTTCATGGTGAGAGGGAATAAACACTGAACCAGGTTCCCACACAAGTGTTGTGATCTCTGACCCTGGAGATTTTCAGATTTGGTTCAATGTGATCCTGATCAAACTTTGAAGCTGAGCTTGCTTTTGGTAGGACTAAATGACATCCAGATACCCCTTCTGAACAAAATAATTCAGTAATTCTATGTTTGAGATTGATATTCAAACAAATGAAACCTAAACTAACTTTTAGAGGACTCTACTTTCTAACAATGGACAGAAATAAGTGAAAAGAATAAGGGAAATTATGGCTAGTGTTAGAAAAAAAAATGTAGACCGTGATCATGATGGCATGACTATGGAATCACACTCATCCAGGTGAAAGGAGCATTTTCCTAGTTAATTGTATATTTGCAATTAGTTATGAACTGGACTAGTTACCCTAATGCTGAGACAATTGGTGGTTTTGAAAATTATGCCTAAAGAACATCAGTGTTTCTGAAAGTTAGCAAGCATGGTAAATAATGTTCAGCAGTACATTCAGACAAGCATCCAAGTTAGACTCCACAGGAATTATTCAGGTCTGAATCTGAATTCTGAAGATCTGAATCCGAAGAGAAATTTGGAGAGAATTGATGGCATGCAAGATAATACGTATCCCAAAAATAAGGTGAAACTAATTCTGTTGGAGAAAGTTTTTGTGTAATAAAATGTTGTGTGTGCAAGTCTGTCTAAGCATCCTGACAGCTTGTTTGATCAAAGAAGGAAAGAAACCTTTTGGAGATGATCTAACATACGGATTTTCTTTTATGTATGTGCTCTTTTCTCTAAACATAGTAACTGAGATGATGTTAATATTTGAATTTTATAAATGTGTTCTTTCTGTTATCTTGAGTTTTGTTGCCTATAGGGGTAACTGTGAGGGAATGGCAAGCAAGATATTTCACACATCTGATGATTATTAAAACTAGATTACTGCCTAATCCATCAAGGCAATGCTAAAGATATTTAAAAGGTAGGGAAGCTCTTTCAGAAACATTCACAGACCAGTTTAGAAAGTGGCAACATAAAAAGCAGCTTTGCCAGAGGCTTTTGGGTGTGTGATATGTGCAGGATATGAGCAGGGCCCTGAAGGGCCCAGGCCCTGAAAGTCTATCAAGGACTTTGCAGCAGAAAACATAACTGCACCTTCTCATCAGGCTGATCTCTGCTAAATCCTTGGACTTCTGAGATTCTAAAAGCAGCATAGACAGGTCTTACGAAACAAAACTGAAATTAAGGATGTTGTTGGGAGAGAGTAGTAATAGCTCCACGCCTGTTTTCAGTATACGGAGAAAAGTAGAGTCAGGTAAACAAAAGTGCACTGATGGATAAAAAGGTACAGAGGGCAGGAAAATGAATAACAAAACCAAAATCCCCCTCCCCTCCCTCTCCCCAAAAAAGGCAAAACAACAAAAAAGAAACACAATATGAAAATAGATGAGAGTAGAAGTTAATACAGCTAATGAAATTTCCTGCACTTATTTCATAGAAGAAATTGGATGAGATCTGAGAGAAACAATTTGTGTTCCTGGATTAATGCAAAAAGCCTGGATGATAGAGAAAATGCATCTGCTAGTACTGGACATTAAACTGCTGTAACAGCCATAAAAGAAAAATGGAGGAATAGCAATCCTGATGGGAAGTAAGCAGTGGCTTTCTTCAGAAAGCCAGAAAGCCGTTAATAAAGGTAAAGGCAGTGTAGTTGCACTGTACATTAGCAGTGTGACAGACTAAAGGGAAAAAAAAAAAATCATAAGAACACAGGTAAAATTGAACTGATTTGTATTTTGAGTAAAGACTGCTATATTTTTTCTAAAGCTATTTTTATCTATTTATCTCTATTTTTCTAAATCAGATCTGTATACAGATGAAGATTCCATTTTATTGTTGTAGAGAACAAAAGATATCTGAAATTAAGTCAAGAAAAGAAAAAGCCCAGATGTTTCTGCATATCGTACTTGAGAAGTTTCTTCTCTCGCAATCTTTGGAGTCAAACAAATGCTAAGTCATCTTTGGGTTGTCATTGAAGAGCTAATCATGCAAAATATTCTTGAAAAAATGATCACAGCTGATTGAAATGAAGTTACACAAAAATATACACACAATGAATATATAGCTGTAGCTGAAGTTTTCAACTTCAAAAGCTTGGAACAGTAAGAATTCCAGGAAGCTAGTAGATGAAATCTGGTTGCCTGAAAAGTTCAAACAAGTTTCTTCTATGTCCAAATCCTCTGAAACCAGCAGTATAAAACTATCTTTAGCTTATCCCAAGAACCATGAAAATCTCATGTGGAGAGTTCCTGTTCTAATAGAATAAATTGGTGTCTCAGAAAGGTTATTAGAAGCCAATGGAGAACTAACAAGCAAAGGGAAAGACTGACGATTCACCGAAGAATGATATAAAGACCTTGCCATCCTTCAGAGCTCTCAGGACCTCCATTTCTGTAACTAAGTAAAAAATCAATCAAAGAAGGTGAAACGGTCATTGCTCTCTGTTCTACTTTTATATCCTCAGTCCTGAGAAGGCTGCCTCATACTCAGAAGAGGCTTCCACTAAAGAAAGGTGAGAGCATTTGGTCCTGGTTAGTGAAGTCTGATGATAGAAATGAGACTATTTGGCACATTTCCCTTGGTGAGGACTGTGGAGGTGCAGGGCAGGGGGAGGGATGCGTTTTGCTGTCACTGTGAGGATGTCACACAGTTGTGACTGACTTGCTGACCCTCCAAGAAGGCAAAAGTCTTTGCTCTGTATGTAGGAAAGGTGCAGTTAGGACTGATGCTGTTTAGGTTTTCATATACAGAGTTTAGAGATAAGATAATGTTTAGAGTATGAAAACACATCCTGCAAATCACAGATTTTAGTTCCAAGTGCCTTTGTTTTGTGCCTTTGTTGTTGTTTGAGTTAATTTTACTGTTCCTCTTACTAAACAAACTAGGACCTGTTTAACTTAACACTAGATGGAATACTTTCTGGAGCTCAAGTACAAGTGTTGCTTCTGATCAAATCAGTGCTTTTTCTATATAATTTAGAAATAATAGCTCAATGTATAGAACAGGATTAAAAATGCCTGAACTTTCCAAATGCATTTCCGCTTCTGCTAGTTCAGCTGTGTTTCAGTAGAAGATTAACTACTAGGAGCTCAGGGATCTGAATGCCACAGTTTTGCATATTAATCTGCATTAGTATTTATTTGTTTGTTTGCTATTACTTGTGTACCACAGGTTATGCCTCAGAAGAAAAAAAACAAACAAACAAAAACAACAACTTCAATCCCTTCATGGAAAAATAACAAAAAACTGAATTGGTAAAAATCCTTTTTTATGCCTTCATTGATTTGGTTTATATTTTAAGAACCTGCAGCCAATTACTTTTGCAGGGGGCATCAGTGGAAGCTTCTTCTCCTTTCCGTGTTTCCTCTCCCTCTTCACAGCATTTTTTTTTTTCTTTCTCCCCTTTGGCAATAGTTTTCTGTGTGAATGGATAAAAGTGGTAAATCAGGTGCAGAGCAAGTAAACTGCCCTCAGCACTGTAGTGCTTATGCAACACTTGTCAGACTTGAGTGTCCTTCAGTGTGTCTTTTGGTTCAATTTGAAACAGGTCACTTTCTATGGTGGACGTTAAAGAAATAAAACAAGAACGAAAGTCACCTAATCTTTTGATTTATGGCATTTGCAACTGTTCTGTAAAAGTCTGTATCTAAGTGACCTAGAAAGGTCTCAAAACAGTTCAGGAAACAGAGCTGTAAGTGAAGGTAACTGTGTTTTCAATTAGAGAAGTGAGAGCTGTCTTTTGTTACAATTGTCTTGTTTCACCATGCACACAACACTAATTGAACAGGTACACACTCATACAAATTGCAAACGTTTCTCTTACTAATTATGTATTTACAAAATAAAGCAGTCTTGCATACTGTAAAATAACAAGCAAGAAAACATGCTTTTTTTAGCACCTACTTTAAAACCATGCTGTTTGTGACAAAAACAACCCTGACAGATCTTTGCACTGCTGAAATCAACAACCATGTTACATAACCTTATTCTCTGTGATATGCTAATGCCTTGGCTTGGGGAACAAGCTTCACAAGAGAAGTTGTGCTGGTATTAGCCTGGTATGAAAAGAGGGCTGGATAATAGCACAGAGATCTGCTCTGTTGTCTGTATTCAAGTACGGGGATCAGAGAAAATGGATGCAAGTCATTAATCACGTCATTGTGGGGTTCTTTTACTGTTTCATGAGGAAACATCAAGCTGCATGGTTGGCAGACTTGCCCTTTCTGTCAGTTAGAAAATGATAAAAGTGTTTCTTAAAATAATCTTAGCCTAATACTGTGACTTTCATGCACAATATAAAATTGCCAGGTCTCTACCATACTTCAAAGAATATGATTAGTTATGAATACGTTCTTTCTCTTTTGCTCTCATTTTGCAGAGACACTTGAAAAAGGTAAATCTACTCAATGCTAGTAGTACTTGGCTGTTTTTTTTTCTTTCTTTGTCAGATGTTAAAGTGTTTAATCTTCTAGTTAAAGGCAGCAATAATTTGCCTAATACGAGAAATAATTCAACTAATGAGATATGCAAAACAGACACATATACATACAAAAAGCCTTCATTTCTGTAAGATTCACTTTCTGAATTGGCAAAAAATAATGAATCTTTATGTCAGCAGTGATAAAGCGGGACTCTTCACTCTTCAGTATCTCCATCTTCAGTTAGATTGCTTGCAGATCCACTGAAATTAGATGTCAGTGTAAATTATGGTGGAGGCCAAGTTACTAGCCAAGGCTATGAAGGGTAGACACATAAAAACAAGGTGCTATTGAAGGTAATTGCTTCTGATCTTAAAGTTCTTAAGTAACAAAATTGGTGCTGATGTGGCATTTGCATCAGAAGCTCCCTTTTAATTGACACTGACTAGATCGAAGGCTTGTTTTTTTTTTTTTCCTAGAGCTTTTATTTTTTCTTCTTAATTCTTAAAATCTACCTTGTAAAACAGTGGCAGACTGTAGAACACATCAGCTTAGCAGGAAAAGTGCATTTGCTTCTTTTCCAGGATTCACAGAGACCCCTGTCAAAAGTGTGTGTGTGTCCATGTACATGTGTATATCTGTGTGCATGTGTGTGTGCACACATGGAGGAGGGAGAGGGGTGTTTTTTTTACAGAGGGCCAAAAGGAGCAGCTTTCAATTCATAAGAAAAACATTTGTGTTTGATACAAAAAGTGTTTTGGGTTAAATCTGAAAGGGGCTTGGGTTAAATCTGAAAAGGGTTAAATCTGAAACCATGATGGCTAGACTTATTACTGCAGTGCCTACCTCTCAGACATGCTATTATCTGGTGGAGCACTCAGCTGGACTTACCTCCCCAGGCTACCCATGTCATCTGTGAATAAAAACTCTAAGTATTCATTGAAGCCATCAAGTTAAAGAAGGTACCACCTCAGCTAGCCAGAAGGAAATTATAGGAAAAGGGCAAAAGTAAAGTTTCGTATATTTAATACTTTAAGCATGTTGTGCCAGACAGATGGAGACATCAGACTTCTGAGTTTTCCAGCAAAAATCTTTTTGAGAAGGGTTCTTCTAATGGAGTGACCCTTTCAAAATGCTGAGAACATATACCTCTTCCTCCTTAGGCTTCCTTTAGCCAATTCTCAAAAGTCTTGCATAGTGCCTTGGCTGTTTGCACCACATGTGCACAAACCCATTATAATTGTTTCATTTAACACTGAAGTAAGATTACGTCTTGACAATAAGAGAGGAGGGCAGAGAAACAGCTGTGGCTGTCAAATACAGAAGCAGAGACCAGGCATCACACATCACAGCTCCTTGTGCTCCTCTGCAAACCTCACCGTAGAGTTTCTGTTCATCTCTCATTACATCCTCTTAAAGGAGGCAGCACTGAGGTGGGATTCACCACAGATTATTTTACCCATCTAAAGAACACCTGGACTAAGCTGCCAAAGAGCCCTTTGACTTCAGTGGAGGGAGACAAACACTTCCTAATGACAATCATAGAATCATAGAATCATAGAATATTCCGAGTTGGAAGGAACCCACAAGCATCATCAAGCCCAACTCCTTGCACCACGCAGGTCTACCCAAAAGTTTAGACCATGTGACAGTGCACAGTCCAAAAGTTTCTTAAATTCATACAGGCTTGGTACAGTGACTACTTCACTGGGGAGCCTGTTCCAGTGTGCAACCACCCTCTCAGTGAAAAATCTCCTGATGTCCAGTCTGAACTTCCCCTGCCTCAGCTTCACCCCGTTCCCGTGGGTCCTATCACTGGTGTTTATGGAGAATAGGTCACCCACCTCTCCACTCCCCC
>NC_048895.1:73454230-73466353 GCF_011077185.1 Oxyura jamaicensis | reverse complement strand
ATCACTGGTGTTTATGGAGAATAGGTCACCCACCTCTCCACTCCCCCCCCCCAAGGAAGTTATTGACCATGATGAGGTCCCCCCTTAGCCTCCTCTTCTCCAGGCTGAACAGGCCCAGTGACCTCAGCTGCTCCCCATATGTCTTCCCCTCTAGGCCCTTCACCATCTTCATCGCCACACATCACCACACTTTGGCACACTTTGAACTAAAAAACAATCAACCAAAAACCCTGACAAGTATACAGACAGTAAACACTTATACCTTGAGACAGCACAGGGGAGCAGCCATGGGAGACCTAAGACTGCCTGCTGGACAGGGTGGACACAACTAGTCTATGGCACTTGGCTCAAAGACTTCAGTAGTATGGATGTGGTTTTAGAGACTGAGAGGGGGGAATAGTCAGTGAGCAGCAAACAATGTAACAAGCTAAAAAGATGTAATCTTGAACCTCATTTTGGTGTTTGTTTCACATAAAGCAGTCGCATAGCATGAGGCTTCTCATTAGTTCCAGTCATTTTCAATCAGATCACTGAATTAAGTTGTTTAATTTTCTCTGTCTATTGTTTACAATAAGGGAAAAAGCTTTTAAACTGGTGAGGAAACATTTGACTTTTCTAGGACTGCTCTCAAATGAGTGGAAACTGAAAAGTTGGTAAGCCTTAGGACTGTCAAGTCAAGAAAAGGTTTTACTGCCTTACCTTGAATGGCAGTAGAGAAACTGTCCTATGATGGCAAAATAAGTTTAAAGTTTGACGTTAGGTCATAAGCCACCCTGTTCAGATAAGAAGAAAAAGCAGATTTTGGACCCCTTGGTTCACCTATGAAAAAGTAGCAGTCCAAGCAGCCTTGTGGGGCACCTATATGCCAGTGGCTTGGGTCAGCAGAGGGTCTGGTCTAGCTAAGTCCAGTTTAACCTCTGTTTTACCTACTTAAGAGGAATGAACATGGCACAAAGTCCTCATTTTGGTACTTGCAGAAAATTACATTTCTAGTTTTGTCTCACAACCTCACTAATCTGAGACTGTTAATGGAAATCTGATTGCTCTTTTACCTCTGTTTTTTGTTTGGTTGGTTTGGTTTCAAGCTCATTAATTTACTGCAATTTCATATGTCTTGAATGCAAACTTTATATTGCACACCAAGTGGTTGATGATATCCTCTTAAGCAGTTATCATCCATCAATACCATTTAGCAAAGTCTTCCTTTTCCTCACAGAAAAAAAAAAAAAAAATCATATATAACAATCCATTGGTGTTCTTTCAGCAGCAGGAAAAGTGGTACACACACACACACACAGTAGCTCTGCAGTTCTGCATTGGTTAGGCAAAAATTAGAAAAAAGACAAAAAGTGAATAGTATGACTAAGAAGTTCAGGAGTAACGGGGCCATTAATCTATTTTCCTTTTTATTTTATTACATTAACATCTCTATATAAATCTCCCAGGACAAAAATATTATAAAGTGTTTTTGAAGGCAGTTTTATCTCAAGGCTAAAGGCGTCAGAGCTTAATATTCTTTACTTACTAGTGATAAGGATTATAAACAATACTGATGCAGTCTGTACAATTCCACACTTCTCTATATACATAGAAATAGTAATATATAAGTGCTTTTCTCAGCCCTCAGAACTGAGGAAAAGATTACTCAGTGAAAAAGATACAAAAATTCAAGAGCTGTGTGATGGATTTGAATTCAAATTAAAGATTTAGCTTAAACTTAATCACCGGTTGGACTGCCACAGTTCTTCCACAGTGATCTGCTGCACTGGGAAGTAAAAGGATTGACTGATACGAAAAAAAAAAAAAAAAAAAAAAAAAAAAAAAAAAAAAAAAGAGAGAGAGAGAGAAATTGAGGGTTGAAATTAGGCTAAATTACAGTTATAATTTTGTTTCTGGTAGACGATGCACCATTCTGAATGTACTTATTAATGTACAAGGAATTCTTTTCATGGTCCTAAAATAATTTACAGTGTTTTGGTATTTTGCATTAACTTTTTTAAACCTAGTATACATGTACTCTATTAGAAGTCAGCTTCTCCAGAGACATCTGAAAAATATTTTTGAGCTATGATTGGTTCGTATCTTACAGTCCTTGGTATATTTGACAAATTATAACATTTTCATTTTTTATTTGTGTAAAAAACTTGCGAAGGACAGGGCAGGGCAGAGCAACATGTCTTCTACTTCACTGATCTCCAGGGTGCCTTGGTAAAAATAATGGCTTTTTTGGGATACAGCGTTCACTGTATTGTGTTCCTTATTTTGTTTTCTTCTAATTTTTATAAATCCTAAGCACAGAATATAGTAGGTGCTATACAGGAGTCCTTATACCACCGCACAACTCAGAATAATGTTCATAACTGTTGGAGATATTTAAGGCATGAGAATGGTAAAAATATACATAAATATGTATCGGTAGCTTAGTTTTCTGAAATCTAAAGACAGTCCTTGTCCAGGATTCCCTGCCTACCCATTGCCTGCACAGGAAGCTGTCAGGTGAGGTTTCCTAGAACAGGGCACAGCCCCTGATTTGAAGTGGCCTCCTGATGAACTGCTATGTGGGGATGTGGTGTGTGTACGAGTACACAGCCATGAAATGAGAATACATTACTGTTATATCACTGGGGCGTGTAAGAGCTAGTTAGCACTGAAACAGACAAAATCGTAGAAGGGTTATGAAGCCTTCACAGATCTACACAGGTATCTGTACCTGGGGTAGCTATTTTAAAGCTAATTCAGGTGGGTTTGCATGTTTTATCATAGATAATCTCTTCAGACTTGTTTCAGACACTATACTGAATTTCTGGGCTTTGAAAGAGGACAGAAATGAACACTGAGCATCCACGTATTAAAGAGCCAAGACAGGTCAGTATTACTATCTTCTTCCTTCCTTTATCTCTCCTGCTGTCTCCTTCACAGGTTGTTCTGAACATTTTCTTAGGTGGGTCGTAAATCTCTTGCCCTTACTTTTATGTAATTCATAGCAAACCCCCTTACTATCCCTTTCTTCGACCTTGGACCATTTTCTTCTACTGAAGAACTCTATTGGGTTTACATGGCAAGGCCTTGGTAGCAGAGGGCTGCAGAGTGGCCTCTGTGAGCAGAGCCCAGAAGCTGCCCCATGTTAGATAAGGGACAGTTTTAGGCAGCTCCAAGAGACCTGCTGCTGTCCAGAACTGAGCCAATAAACAATGATGTTTGTACCTCTGTGAGAGCAGATTTAAGAAAGAGGAAGAAAAACCTGCAGCACAACAGCAGCTGGGAGAGAAAGGAGTGAGAACCAGCCCTGCAGAGCCCAAGGTCAGTACAGCAGCAGCAGTTCCCCGGCAGCCTGTGGAGAGGCCCCCGGTGGAGCAGGCTGTCCCCCTGCAGCCCATGGGTCTCCAGATCTCCATGCTGCAGCCCGTGGAGGAGCCCACGTGGAGCAGGTGGATGTAGCCTGGAGGAGGCTGCGGCCCATGGAGAGCCCCCGCAGGAGCAGGCCCCAGGCTGGAGCTGCAGCCCGTGGAGAGGAGCCCACGCAGGAGCAGGGGGTCTGGGGGGAGCTGCCGCCCATGGGGGACCCGTGCTGGAGCAGTTTGCTCCTGGGGGATGGACCCCAAGGTATGGAGCTGTGTGGGAGGAGTTCTTGAAGAGCTGCTGCCTGTGGGAAAGCCCAACAGGATCAGTTTGGGAAGGACGGCATCCCGTGGGAGGGACCCCACGCGGAGCAGGGGCAGAGAGTGACTGTGAAGGAGTGGCGGAGGAGAAGCATTAGGGATTGACCACAGCCCCCATTCCCTGTTCCCCTGTGCCACACGGGGAGGAGGTAGAAGGGGGTGGATGGGGAGAAAGTGCTTGTAGTTTGTTTGGTTTTGTTCTTTCTCTCTGCTCTAGCTTGTTAGTAATAGGTGATACATTTCTTTAATCTCCCAGTACTGGGTCTGTTTTGCCCGTGACAGTAATTGTTGAGTGATGTCCCTGTCCTCATCTCAACCCTTGAGCCCCTTTCCGTCATATTTTCTCACCCTTTTCCTTTGAGGTGGAGGAGTGAGAGAGCAGTTGTGGTGGAGTTCAGCTGCCTAGCTGGGGTGGATGCCAAAATCCCTATTCCAGGTATTGCCCATCTCATTACAAATTGCTGTGCTGCATATAGGGCTTTAAATAAGTTTGGTTTTTCATAAAACAACTTGGTAGGTTCTTTGAAAGCCTCTTCCAGCTCCCTTTTGTATGTATTGAGATGTGGTTTTCCAAATATTACTTTCCAATGATGCCTAAGAAACATACTCATTTTCTTGAGGACTTTGAAAAAGGACTTTTTTTTTTTTTACTTTTTTTTTTTTTTTTCTTGCACTTTAATATCTTTGCAGTTCACTGGAGGGTGTTTGAGCACTGGAACAGGCTCCCCAGGGAAGTGGTCATGGCACTGAGCCTGATGGAGTTTAAGAACCATTTGGAAAATGCTCTAAGACACATGGTCTGATTTTTTGGGTGTTCTTTCGGGGACTCAGGAGTTGGACTTGGTCCTTGCGGGTCCCTTCCAGCTAGGAATTCTGTAACATCTGCTCCTGCTTCTTTCAGGAACATTCTGTAAATGATGCCTTCACTCATGTAAATCCTGGTAAATTAAGAAAATACCAGAAGATGGTGCTCAAGAATATGTAGCAATGTTCTTGTACATATTAAATGGCTTCTATTATGCAGTTTTATGCACAGCCTTCAGTCTGCATCAGAGCCATACTCTGATGTTATTTTGACACTGGGCTGATCCAGGAACAGACATGCAGTATATGCTGTCTGAAAGGCTTCTCTTGCCTCCAAACTGCCTGTGCTCAGACATAACAAAGCAATTTCAGACTTTCCATTGGAGTAACCATACTGGTAGTTTTCTTAAAAATTATTAATCTGAAAGTTTTTTGGGGTTAAATAGTATTATTCTCTTTGTGCAGAATGGGCACTAAATTTAAATGAATCCAACATCAACAATTCTTATCCATGTCAGGGAAGCATTTCTGGCTTCCTACAGCTTCACTATTGCATTAAATATCATACCAACAAGCAGTTGTAATATTCTGACGGACACAATCTGACCAAGAACAGGAGATTTCCTATTTTTCCTCATGATGCCCTTCACACACATACACACTTGAACATGTGGCTACATAGACTGTTATCTTTTGAAACTAATAAAAGTCAGCCACTGAGAAAATGGACTGACATCCATCAAAGGCAGAGCTGTTCAAGATCTGTGAAGCTCACCATGAGCTGCAGTACACAATGACGAAAACTCACCTAGCAGAACTCATGAACCATATAATCTAGCATGGGGAAACTAAAAGAGCCAGATTTTCAACAACAAAAAAATCACTGGGCAAGTCAGCATCTGAACACTTCTTCAAAAGGAAAAAAAAAAAAAAAAAAAAGGCACAGAAACTAATAGTATCAGTCAAGCTAAAAATTTGGGAAGGGCAAATATGTTGTGAATTATATTTCTTTTGTTTATGCAGGGGCATTTAATGGCAAGACAATTTGCAGATCTAGACAATCTTCCACAGAAAAAAAAAAAAGTGAAACTGTGTAACTGAAAAAAAAATATCCATGATGACTGGCTGGCATTACTAATTTAATACATATGGTTACTGTCTACTACCTTTTCACTACACTTTAGGAAACAGTTAATGCATTTCCAAGCTGCAGAGATCCTTTTGTGGTCAGAAACTGGAAATTATAGAAAACAAGGAACAACATTAATTGACTGCATTACACCCTAAAAGAGTTTTTCTCTAGCTATCCATGAGGAGAGCAGAAAGGACAAGTCTCCTGCATATTAACTTCCAGAACAGGTAAGAAATTATTCCTTTAGACATGAGTGATAAGGAACATCTGCTCTACAACAATCTTGAGAAACTGAAGAAGTGGATACATTCCTGTGGATGTTTGGTCTCCTATAGGCTCATTTATCCTCTGTCAGCACCAAACTTACGGTTCTCATGCCTTTAGTTTAGTCCTTTTTCCAATAGTGACCACAATAGTAGAACAGCATTTTACTTTTGGTTAGATTTCCAATAGAGAAATCTATTGGGGGAGGGAGGGAGGCAGCAAGAGACAAAGAGTTACTGATGTTTCTAAACACTATCATGCACTGCAACGCAAATTCCCAGATGAATTATTCTGGTGCAGTGTTTTATATAGCTACTTTTCACTCTCTAAGCCAGAATGGTGAACTAGATCAAGCCAGAAAAAACAGTTTTGACTTGCATATGACAAATGATATAAATGACAGCCATGCTCTCCAGTGCAAGCTAAAACAGTCATACAGTTATTCTCTTTTGCTTTAGGTGTTAACAGGCACAGAGTACATTCCAGCAAATTCTCACAGTAGCTGAAATCTGCAAAAATGCATCCTCGTGAGTTTTTCCTTACATCTTGGAGAACCAAATAAAATGTTGCAAAGAATGTGTTTGCCTTTTTGACTTGTGTACCATGGTCTCCTGCACTCACAGAAGGTGATAAAGCATTTCAGTACTATGTAATTTCATCGGCATTTGTAAATCCACAGTTCCATTTACAAACAGCAAGTTTCAGTGGCCTTATCAGAACATCTTTCTGTTTCAGCCATTCCTGGTGGCACAATCTGGACAAGCACAGCTGAACAAATCATTCACTCCCCTAAACAAGCAAGTTCAAAGAGAAATACATAGAAGCAGCAGAAGTTACAGTTCCAATAGTGCAGCTTCTCAATATGGAGAACTTACAGCAAATTTTCTATGCATTTGTAGAAATAAAATTATCTTTTATTCTACATCAGAATAGGTATTAAATATTTTAACAATATAATTTACATTTATTTCATGTGTACACTGTTATAATCATTTAAGAACCTCTACCAGTGTGTCACCAACAATATACTATTCTGCTGCCACATAACTATGATGTAAGTAACACAGATAATAGCTTTTGGGTTGCGCCATAAGCTGATGCCAAACAAGAGCTGGTGTGATCTGCAAAACACTTTTATATTTTGCACACACAGAGCTCAGATACTTTGGATTTAGATAGAGAAGGTAACATTTCACAGTGCATTGTAGATTCATGAAAAACAAACCTAAATTACCTCTTTATTCATGAAAGCTGGACTCCAAACATAATAGGTATGACACAAGCAAATGGATGATCTTCATGCTTTCCCTGCCCCCAGGGATGAGTTTGCCTTAGTTGCTTCACTAAGATGAACATATGGTGAGCAGAAGACAACTGTAAATGAAACCATTCTTTGTTTTGTAGCCACTTAGCATTCTCTGGACCACATTCTCTTGACTGTGTATATGGTTCCCACCATCTACAGAGCCTGAGGAAAGTCCATTTTTGCATCCACCACATGCTACGTACAGATGCTAACAGACAGGTGACAAACAGAATAGCAAGCAAAAGGAGAGTGCTAAAGAAGATTTTTGTATGACTCCTGCTGTCTCTGGGTGACAGGCCAATCAAGTTTCATTAAATGGATAAACCCACTATGAAAAAAACAATATTTTTGGGAACAGATGGTCATAACATCAATAATGGTCCAGTTTCTTCAGAATTTACGGATATTAAAAATAAAATTAAAATTAAAAAAAAAAAAAAAAGATATTATCCCATCTTCCCTCCTTCTATTCCTAAAAAAAGGAAATTAAACAGAAGCAAAGATAATAAGGTTACTAGGAAAGCTGAGAGTGAAGCAGAAACACTGAAGGACAATGAAAGCATATATACATCCATCCAGTACTGAAGAGGTCAGGAAAAGCATACGACTCCATTAACATCAAAGTCATTAGAGTATAAGATAACAGTTTGTTACATTATCGTAGTGAACAGCAGACAATGAGTTATTGTATTCCCATGTATTTCATTTCATACTTTTCTGATAAATTCAAATTAAATATACTCTAAATGCATTGCTGAGTAGAAATTAGTCTATTTAAAATTTTAAATTATAGACACTTATCTAATTTGATTTGTGATTTCCTTCTGCTTTTTCCTTTGAAAAACTATGTGTTAGAATATCTTCTGCCAACTGAGATGCTCCATTTGAGGAAGCAATTTGAGGTATGTGACTAACTCACTTTCTGTCCTCTGGTGGCTGTACCATCCCTGTTTCATTCTCAACTATTGTACATAGATGCCACAAAAATGTTGCTAAAGGGGTGTTCTAGTTTACAAAATTGAGAAAGCATTACAATAGCCTGGTGAATATTCTCGTATGGAGTTACAGAAATGCAAACTAGAGCTGCTCCTGGTAACTGTCTGTAGCATTCTGTGCTCCTAACTTCATGCTCTATCACAAATGTACACACTTTTCTCTTACACTAATAAATTTTTATAGCAGCAATATGGTAACTCCAGGTGGTGAGGTTATCGTTAGATAATCACTCCCCTGGAGGGTGCCTCTTAACACCCCAGAGGTGGTGATAACCAGGGCCCCTGTCATGCCTTATTGCTTGTATATGTGCTGATGGCAGCAACTAGAAAGAATTGTTAAACATGAACAGCATGCAGGATTAATCTGCACTGTCCATTTGTTAATTATAGAGGCAATGAACACTGCCAGTGAGCACCCTCTACACTTTTACATTGTCATCATAATTAAAAAGTTTTAGTATGTGGTTTTGTATTGCAACAACATCGATCAAAGTCCATTTCCTGACATGTGCGGCAGAAGCAATATGTTCCGCATAGGTTATTTCTGGAATTGTATTACTTACTGTAATAGGGCCCTGTCATGCTACCTCCATTGCACCAAATATACCTGCCATGGCTGCAGCAGCTTATTCCATTTCCTGGCTCAGACTCTCTCAAGCATGCACCAAATGGAATCGTTGCAAAAAAGGGTGAATTTATATATACTCTGCAAGTTTCTTTTTTTCTTTTTATACCCTGCAAGACTGATTTTGGTCTCTGCCCTAGCCTCTGAATATCCTTGAATATGCTGCTCAGAATAGGGAAGTACTTCCTACAGAGGTGAGCAGAAGAAGGGCTGGTAAAAACAATTCAAAATGTCAAACCTGCATGTAAAGTAATACTCCAAGTGCAAAGCCAAAGCACAGAAGGCATGGGTGATGGCTTGGGATGTTCATGGTTGCAAAGTAAAGCATATGCCACAGGATAGCACCACTGTAAAACACTCTGCAAAGTCTGCAGTTGTTGCTTACTCCAGCCCTGGCCCCAGGAAGCTTCCAGACAGTCCTAAGCTACAAGAAGCCAAATTTCTTCTCTAGTACCTGCACTATACTTTCTCAAGAAAGACAAAAGCTTTTCCACTGAAGCAGAAGGAAATTACAGAATTACAGAAACTTAGGCTTTCAAATAGTTAACTATTTATAAAGCAACGTAGTTAAAAAGTAAAGTAAAATATATCAGACATCCAGGAAAAAAAATCCTCCTTTACAAAACTGCAATAGTAAAGAATGTGTGAGGAGAGAGGAAGGAGTGGGAAGTTAAATACCCATTTTAAATCATTGTCCCACTTGTTTACTCTTTGTAAAAATGTAGATTTTTACTCTTTGTAAAAATGTCCTCTTCGTGTTTTACTGTCTAGCAAATGATGCTTCTCAGCACTGTGTTGTCTGCAGGAGAAAAATGAGAAAAGTTGAAAAACAGAAGTGCCTTGACAATAACACCTTTCTTGCTTTTGTTTTTCTATTCAGGTTCTATAAGTGTCATAAAGTGGGAAACAAATAATGGGTCATCTTTGAGGTTAGCAAAAAGAAAAGGCAGTCTAGGCAGGAACTTGATGGGAAGATGATAGTATCCCTAAATGACACTAAGTATGTATTGCAGATGGAGCACTGATTTTGGGTGTTCATGAGAGAAAATACCCCATAACATTTACAGAATTTGATTTCCTTCCCAGAATATAACTAACTGTACAGAATTAACATACTGCTCTGGTACATTACAGAAATCACTCGCAGTTGCAGCCAAGTGCACAATGTTCTATCACAAAAGCATTTAAATGAGACCAGTTTCAAAATATACAGTAAAATCTCTTTCTGGACTGATTTGTGCCACAGGATACTTGTCAGAAATTAATCTCCTCTCTTCACATCTCCAGTTCTCTCGGTATAGCTTTGCATGTGCTGTCTTTCAGTTGTACAGTTGTGTTTTGAATAGTAGGGACTAGAGTATACAGCAAGAATACAAAAACATATGACGTGTATAAACCATGTACTGGTTGCCAATGAACAAAGATGCTGTTATGCTTATTAAAGGATATTAACAATTCTGCAACGGAGGATGAAATCTTGGTTATAGGGAGGAGGAATGGACAGAGTACTCATTTGGCGTATTGACAGTCAGGCCAGGAAATTCAAAAATGTACAGGAACCAGATATAACCTCACCTGGAAAATCTGTTCCTGAGCAAATTCTGGTGTTTTTAAACCTGAGACAACCTGACTGTATAAAGACTTAATTTGAAGTCAATTTAAAATGCCGAATTCTCATGCCTGTTCACACCACCTAATTTGCTGGTACAGAACAAACCATTGTGTCCTGTTAGAGATCATTGCTCCCCCAGAAAGGGCATGGCATAATCTCCTGAGATATCAGGCCATCAGTCCCTAAAATGGGAACAAATATATTTGCATAAATGGAATTAAGGATATCAAAGCATTTTATATGGTAAGCATCTTATTACATACTCAAATGACAGATAGCACATCGTGTCCCAAATATGTCACATGCTGTTTGTAGGGTTCTTCAGTTTTTAACAGGAATAAATATACCCCCAACTGCTCTGTAGACTACATAGTTTGGGGTAGGGAAAAAGGGGCAGAAAATAAAAGCTTATCTTCCTTTTTTATGTTCTTCCAATTCAAAAGATAACTAAATAACTGTCCCCATGTTAGGAGATCTCAAAGTTCTCTCTTAGCAGCTTTCCATATAAGTGTCCCTACGAAAGACTAAATCATAGCTTCATCTCCTCCACAGTAAGGCACATTTATAGACTATTTAAGTAAGTGGGAGGTTCTGTACATTCTACAGTGATTTTTAAGTACACCCTCATTCATTTAGCCAAGAGGTACACATATATGTAACACCAGAAGCAGTGGACAGTATACCTATTCTTCACAAAAGTAAAGGTGTTTGCACTTACAAATAAATCTTCTTGTAAAAGAAGAGGGGAAGGAATAAACAGATTGTCTACTAATTAGACATCTTATTTTGAGGAGTCCCACTCACTGTATTGCATTACATCCTTATTTTGAAAATGTCACATTTTTATCCAAAGGCTTTTAGAACTTTTAACCAAACTTGGATGTTTACTGAAACTTCACCTTTCTAGTAAATACACAAAAAATGGCACCTGAAGCCCATGCAAGAGTTTTTACTGATGACTTAAGCTTAAAATTCCTTGAAAGTTACTTAAAATTGCTTAGTTGATTCTAAATATTTTTTTCCTAGCCTATCCTTTTCATGTTGCTATTATTCATTACCCTGTTTTTCAAGTGGTAGTGGCTTAAGGATTTGAACAAGAAGTCTTGCTGTCTGCCCATGTCAATAAACACCCTTTCCTTTCATCCAGCCTATAAAGTTAGCACTTCTGTTTGTACTGCTAAAATACTGAATTGCAGTTTCAATTACTCACCTTAAACTTAAAACATCAATTCATCTATGGGATATTTTTTAGGATAATTGAAGATTTCAGTGGATATATGGTTCATACAAAGGGAAAGAATGCAAATGTGAAGTTTGCTAAATTTGATTTATAAACAGCAGAACCAGATCTGCTTTAAAATCTTAGCTGTTGATTTTTGACTGCCATTTATCACCTCGTTAGACTCACTGCTCTCAGAGCAGACAGTCCACCAGGAGGTGAGATCTCTAAATACAACAGGCAAGTATAGCCACATGTATAATGTGTTTCTAATGATAATAGCATTAAAGATATAATAGACTATGTTCTACTGTCAGGGATACCGTGGGACTACATTTGAAGAGTTCACAAATCTTTGTCTAAACAGAAAGGCAAAAAAGTGAAGGAAAGGAGAAAGGAGTAGGGAGAAAAGGAGTAGGGGGGAAATGGAGAGAAGCCAGGAGGAAGGGAGGGAGGAGAAAGGAAAGGAAAGGAGAGGAGAGGAGAGGAGAGGAGAGGAGAGGAGAG
>NC_048895.1:73449937-73453830 GCF_011077185.1 Oxyura jamaicensis | reverse complement strand
AAAGAAAAGAAAAGAAAAGAAAAGAAAAGAAAAGAAAAGAAAAGAAAGAGGGAAGGAAGGAAGGAAGGAAGAGAGAGAGAAAGAGAGAGAGAAAGAGAGAGAAAGAGAGAAAGAGAGAGAGAGAAAAAAGAAAGAAAAAAGAAAGAAAAAGAAAGAAAGAAAGAAAGAAAGAAAGAAAGAAAGAAAGAAAGAAAAGAAAAAAGAAAACAGTTTCTAGAAGATAGTAGAAACACAACCTGGAAGCATTATCATATTTCAGTGGTAATGAAAAGTACCTGCAGGGAATGGATGGCTTAAAGGACCAATAAAATAGCACAGAGTTTATATCTGGACACTCAGTGATATTGGTTCAGTTACTGAACATAATTCAGTCTGACAACTCTTCAGAGGTATGTACGAAATTTCTCTTTGTAGCTCATGGTGTCCATCCAGATTGGAGCTAACACCCCCCTCATCAGTGAGATCTGTACTGTACAGAGAAGCAGTAAATTGGTGTTACATAGCTCTTGCCCCTCCTCGTTAATTACAGGATCTGCTGCTGGGGAGCAGAACTGTTAATTTCGCCTTCTAAGTACAAGCTATAATCACTTGGGGGTTGAGGGAGAGAGAAAGGGAAGCAACGAAATTCATTATCTTCCCTATTTGAGGCTTTCAGTCCCTCAGCAGGGGCAGTGCTGTATAAATGTTTGATTTTACTTTGGGGACAACAGAGGGACATGAATGAATAACTGCCTCCAGAGCAGATCTCCTGATAAAGAATTAAGTGTCTGTTCCATTGGCAGCAGTTCTGCTTTTGGAAGGTCTTTCCCGAGTTCTTGCTTCTCATTCTCTACATCTCCTCGTTTTCTCTCCCTCCTCCTCACCCTGACAGAGGGTCTGACCCTACAAAGTGTTGAGAAGACTGAATCAGTTTGTCATCAGGCTATGCTCTGTCAATACAAAAGAGATGAACCAGTCATGAAAATGTTAGGGAACCTGGTCACATTTTACCAGTCCCACTAGGAGCACACATTGATGTTTAGAATGGATACCAGCCCTCAATCTCATTTCTCCTATTGTCATATAAACTCACCTCATTTTCCTGGGGGTATTCCTTAATCTCATGGTGTAGCTAGTATTCCCACAGTGATTTAAAAGATGTCCTGAAGTGTCTAAAGTTCACCTGGCACTTATGTCTACAGAATTGAATTAAGTAAGGACTTAGATATCGACTTGTTTAACATGGACTATACCCAAGGTCTGGAAAATTAATGCAGCAGATTGACCTAGGAAAGCAAGTTTCTGAAAGTGACAAGAATAGGAAGCAATGAGGAAGATGCTGTTAGATCAGGCCTTAGAATCACTGCAGTGTTGCAGTGGAAGAGAATAAATCAACATGTGCAAAGAGATAGGTGTCATGATCAGACTGGCAAGCACACAACAATTTCTATACTGGTGTTGCACACTGGGAGAACCTACTCATGAAATGTATGCAAATACACACATGCATAAATATATAAGCTTGATTTCATTGCCAAATGTTAAGTCATCTTGGTCAGTGTCTAAATGAAGAACCCTGGTTCTCTTACAGAAATGTGGCAGAAAATTGTATCTTTCCTCTGTCTCACATACTTAGGTTTACCTTCCATGAAAAAAGAGCATGAAAAAGACATATATGCTATATGTCTTGTCCTTGTGTGGCTTTGGGATGTAAGCCCCATACAGATGGAATTGCCACATCAGCCTGCAGTCTGGTACATACTTACATTATTCTCCAATTTTGTATTTATTACAAAAAGCACAGCCCATATTCTTTCAGTTTCCACACCAGAAAATTTATCATGAGGGTCAGTGCTCCATTATTTTTGCAGAGATTCAGCCTGAAATGTCTCCAATTTGTAGCTGCCTAGAACACTGTTATGGTTGTCTTCCTCAGTTCATAGGAAAAAACATGATACCCACCCTATAGAGTTACACTCTCTAAATTAAAAGGACATTCATGATAGAAGTAAGTGAAGTACTGACATTTTAAGTAACTCTAGAATTATATGCTAGAAAAATATGGCTTCTAGACTTTGCAGATGAAATATGTTGCAGCTTTTCACTGTGATTTCTTTGCATTTTTTTTCTAAATTCCAGAACATAAATGTTGTTTATTCCTGCCAGTAGGGTATGATTCCACAGAGCCACTACATTTCATGTCTCAATTATAAAAAATACGTATAAAGTAACAATTCATTTATATTCATCATAGTTCTGAACTGTAATGTGCCAAAGCCCTTCAGACACAAGAGAGCATAGCATTTAAAGAAGTTTCCTATTGCTTTGAAAAGACATAAATCCTATCTCTACTGAAATGAGTCATATTTCGTCTTAGCTTCAAAAGATTAGTACCTAGTTCTAAAATAGGATAATTTAGCCATGACAAAAAGGTTATTCTGTATATATCAGTTATCAATAAATTTCATGAGGAATGACTAACTAAAGACCTGAAAACTGGATGTGAACTGAAAGCCACCTTTATCTGGTTAGCCAAAAAGCACATTCTTGTCCAGCTGGCTGACCACCACTCAGTCCTTGGGTCCCACTTGGTGAGCAGCAAGTGAAAGACATCACAGTAGAGGTGAATAACACAGATTCAGCTCAGATCCACCAAAGTTTATCAATGCAGGTGCAGCACTGCCCAGATATGATCTGCTATGACTTATATTCAGAGTCGTATTTATTGTTTTTAGCACCAGGTCTAAGGTCATAAATGTCAGCTCTGTGACAAAACACAAATGCATGACTGCTGAAGAAGGTATTATTAGTCAGTGTAGCACATCAGGGGCAGGTGGATTCAAGCAAAACCCACCTGTGCTCCTTTGTCTTCCAGGCTACAGCATTCAGCACAGCCCCTGATTCTGCTGGACTGTGCTGCTCCTGCATGGAGCATGAGCACTCTGTGCCATGCTCTCCAGTGCTAATTGTTTTCTTGAGCTCTGTACAGAATGAAAATATCTTGATTTTGGTGTTCCTCCTAAAACAATAACCCTCACAGAATGTGGAGAATAATTCAAAAGCATTTTCTGCATTACCTTCCCTGTGATTACAGGAGCATGTGAACATAGCACTTAACTGGCTCCAGTCCACAGAACTTATGAACTTGTGAGCTTATAGAGCTTGGTGCCTTGCTGTAGTACTTAACAGTACTTAATTTAACCTGAATTCACTCTGGAAACATGCCACTTCATTTGCATTAATCACTTTTGACAGCCCAGACCTGTATCCACATTTTGTCTCTTCCCTCTTTTCCTATTGCGTCTCTCCCTTTCTAGGTTTCCCACCTTCCCTACCTCACTTCCCCCACCCTGTGCCACCCCCTCTACCTCCCCACTTTTCCATGATATTATCCCTAATTGGTCTTGGAAGCAAAGAGACAGCCAGGCAGTCTTGCTCTGTATATGTTGTAGAGACCTGAGTAGCTGTCATTATGCCAGAGTCAATAAGCAATCAGGTCAGGAATTTGGCTCTGATTCCCAGTAAAGTGTGGGGGGGTCAGAGGGCCATTTGTGTTATTTGCAGTGCTTTCCATCCCTTTCCCTTCTCCTCCCTTTTCCTCACTCTCTAATCCTGCCAAGTAACAAGGAAGCAGACTATGTTGCCAGCCTGTGGTCTAGTCCCTGAACAAATGACTCGTGAAAACCATGGCCTTGTAAGAGTAATTAAGATGGTGTTTAGGATGGTGCAGGTATCAGTTCCATTACATAGCAACTAGCTGGTTGACCCTCCTCTTGTTAGGCATTTCTGCCTTTTCTAGTATCCAAGGAAAGAAAGAAGGAAAGAAAGAAGGAAAGAAAGAAGGAAAGAAGGAAAGAAGGAAAGAAGGAAAGAAAGAAAGAAAGAAAGAAAGAAAGAAAGAAAGAAAGAAAGAA
>NC_048895.1:73371906-73449927 GCF_011077185.1 Oxyura jamaicensis | reverse complement strand
AAAGAAAGAAAGAAAGAAAGAAAGAAAGAAAGAAAGAAAGAAAGAAAAAGAGAGAAAGATCTCAACGATCTCAAAGATAGTAGTGCATGATCTCTGCATTGCACTATGTTGTACAAGATCTGCGAACAGATAATTCCCACTAGCTGTGCATCCGTAATTGAGATGGTTTGGGAGTTGGGAATGCAAGAAGTGAAGAGTTTAAAAGAATTGCAGTCTCACAGCACAGAATCATGTCTAGTGTTGCTTCTCTTCATGAATCTGATCTTAGTATAAGCATTTTCCATTTTCTGTCTCAGCACAAGGATTTCTAACTTCCAAGCCATAATGGAACTCAGAAAACCTTGATATTAGCGCCACTTTTCCAAAAGTATCTCTTATAATTACATTGCTGCACAGAACCTACCCAGAAGAGCAAAATAGGTCAGAAGTTAATCATTAATGTGCAGCATTTTCCACCTGTAGGCCAGCAGATCAAATAAAAGGTCATTGCAATTTAAACTTTTGTTGCCACCTGTTCAGATGCTGGCATATTGTTCAGCCACATGCTAGTAAGCATCAGTGTTGTCTTCTTTACTTAGTGGTGCTTTAAATCCAGTGTGTATTTATTGTTCAGATGTGTAAGCAGCAATGCAAGGCATAACCATAGCGGTTCAGAACCCTAGCCTCTGCCACAAATTCATGTTTGCTAATTTCTTCATAAAAAAAAAAAAAAAAAAAAAAAAAAAAAAAAAAAAGTTAGATCCCTGGCCTATGTTTTATATAAAATGAAAACATAATTCTTAATGCAATGGAAGGTTATTTTGCCAGAAGATTTTTTAAAAAAAATCATAAAAAAGGAGGTATTTAATGAGACATTCATGAAGCTGAAACTGTTTCTAAACCTACACTGTATTCTTCTTAGCTTTGTTTCCCCCACACCACCAATAAAAAATCCGTTAGGTAAACAATTTCAACACCATTTTATGTTTCAGAAACCAAGTCATTTTGAAACTAATTATGACATTTACTCTTTCAGGCTTGTCTCTTTTCCTTAAAAGCTGATCTTATGGATCATTTGGTTATTAGCCTGCTTGCTGAAAAAAAAATTGCAGCATTATGATTCTGTAGGTGTTTCACATGCCATTAAGTGCATTTTTAAGGTTTGCTATTAAGCTAATCTCTGAGTAAGAAGATGTGGAATATTAATGGAAGCATTTTGGAATTGTAAATAAACATGTTTGGAGCAATCTAGATGAAGAGCAGAACGATAAAAATGGTTATAAAAATCTAATTAACATTTTAACTGTAAAAAGCTTGCTGCTTCAATACCACAAGAGAATAGTCACAGACAGTAGATAAAATTAAATATTCCCATGTGGATTTCCAGCAGATGAAACACTGCTATCAATATTTAATGGAAAGTGTCAGAATTTACCATCATTTGAAAGAATGCAAATAGAGGTTACCATAGAAATCACCTTGACAGAATATTGCACAAAATGCAACACAAACTACCCCTGAAGCATCCTCAGAGGAATTAGTAAGATCTTTTTGTCTTCTATCTTTTCATGTAATCTCTTGAAAGGAAGGAGAAGAGGACTTTGTGTGAGAATGTGTGTAAATATACATTATGATAAGTTATTAACTAGTTATGTTAAATAAGAGAAATAAGAAACCCAATATATTTCAAACATTTTCATATTGCAGATACATGGGCTCAGGTCAGTGCAGCAGATAAAATAATAATGAACAGGTTGCTAAAATGTCTCCATATAGTTATGATACACCTCCATATAGTTACATCTCCATATAGTTATGGCACTCACAGTTGTGTGAGCCACACACTAAAATTCTCACATCAATTTTGATGGTAAACTTTTGGAAATGTTTTCTCTCAAGAAAGAATTATCCATCACTAGTGTTCAGTTAATCAGTGCTTAAATACATGCATGGCCACAAAATATAGACATTTTGATTATTAGAATAAATTTGGTACTCTTAACATTTCCTCTAAAAGAAAAAAACTATCTTCTTAAAGATACAAAAGCCATTTATCAAGCTTCACAAAAAAAAAAAAAAAAGAAAGAAAGAAAAAAAAAAAAAAGGCAATTTGTGAGCTGCACATCTAACTATCCAGTCAATTTTGCAGTGCCTGTATCCAAAAGATGCAGTTCTTCCCAAACTACCACATTTTCTTTAGAGACCTTTTTATCTGACTCTTGCCAGTTAACTTGATAACTTGAACCGGAGCACCTAAGCATCTTTAGAATATGTACAGTTCCCCTCAGCTTCTCAGAGAAAACACTATCTTGAAAGTAGTTGTGTTCTTTGACTACCAAAGAGCATAATATAGCAGCAGAGAGTAATGAGGTCTTCCCCTCTTCTCCACACTAAACAACTCCTATTTCCTCAGGCATTCCTCATAATTCTTATTTTGTAGTCCCTTCAGCAGTTTTGCTGCTCTTCTTTGCAGATGCTCAAGCAACTTAATATCTATCCTTCTTGTAGTGAGGGCCTTGTGCTGCGTACAAGGGGACAATTGCTTCCCTGGTCCTGCAGGCCACATTATTTCTGGTGCAGGCCAGGATGCCATTGTTCTTCATGGCCACCTGGGCACACTGCTGGATCAGGTTCATCTGGTTGTCATCCAGCACCCCCAGCTCACTTGCAGCTTTCCAGCCACTCTTCCCCAAACCTGTACCACTTTCTGGGGTTGTTTGACCCAAGTGCAGGACCCAGTACTTACCCTTGCTGAATGCCATACAACTGGATGCAGCCCATTGCTCTAGCCTATTCAGTTCCCTCTGTAAGGCCTTTCTTCATTCAAGCAAATCAACAGTCCCACATACCTTGATATTATTATCTGCAGACTTACTGAGGGTACACTTGATCCCCTAATCCAGTTCATTGATAAAAATATTAAACAAAACTGAGCCCTGGGGAATGCCACTTGTGAGCAGACACCAAGTATATAGATCTCCATTCACTATGATTTTTTGTTTACAGCCTTCCGGCCAGTTCTTCACTGAACAAGCTGCACAATTCACCTCCAAGCTACACACCTAAAGCACTAGAGCAATGGACATTCCTTCTATTGAAACTGGACAAATTTGTAGCTAGGACTGACGAAGTATGAAGCTGAGAAGAGGCAAGAAAGAGCCCAGGTCTAGGAGGAAGAACACATCGGGGAGACCCCCAGTGTTTGAATCCCTGGTATATCAAAGGCCCCCTTCCGATGGGCAGACTACAGTCACCTCAGTTTTAGTTGTGGCAAGCATGATGCAAGTATCTAGGCAGAATATTCTTCCATAATTTTTTTCTGAAAATATTCAGGATATGTTCCTTCAAGATAGTAGATTTTAGTGGAGCCTAGTGGAGCCTTTCTGCCTAAATATGCTTCAGTGTTTTCTTCCCAGATTCTTCTAGATTTCATGTCACAAACCAAAGCAAGAGCCATACAACTACTTCTTACTTTTTCCCTACAGGAACATACATGGTGTGAGCTATACAAAAGTATATAGTAAGAATGGCAGCAGGTTGTGGATTGTCACACAGCTGAGTTTAATTATCTCATTGATACTTGTGCTCTTTATGGCTCTGTTCTATAGTATTTGAAGGCAAAAGAGAATATCCTCTGACTTGACTGACTTAAATTCTCCAGCCTTTTGCTAACGTTTTGCTGCATGAAAACTTCTAAAATCTTTATAATTGGTTAAAAAGCATCCTATAACTACTACTGCAGATCATTGAGATACTGGGTGATGTTACTGACACCACACATGCTATGTAAACATACTGATGGTCCTTCAGTCACAGAAATATGAGTCTTTTATAAAATACACGACTAACATTAGGGTTTCATTTAGCTCAGTTACACAGAATGACTTGAATCTTTGTAGTCGTGGAAGCAGAATCCTTTCTGAACTTCATAACAGGTTCACATACTGCTACTCTGCTCACATTTTGTACACAACCTGGCCCAAAGCAATGTGTACTACAAAAATAAAACACCTTCCAGAGTCATTTTTCTAAGCAAGGAAGCATTTAAAAATTCACAGGAAAGTTTATTCATGGGAGATCAGGTCAATTTTGTACAATTAAGGGTGATCCAAAGACATTTCTCAATCTATATAGGTTTTAATGCAGATGGTATCTTTGAACTCAGTAAATTTGTCATAGCACATAATGAAATGAATGCTTTGTACTCCTTCTAAGAAACTAAACCGATGAAAAGGTGTAGGTGGAAACATTACTTTGAACTTGACTTGCATAAAGAGCATATTGTCATACTTATCTCATTTTTCCTGTCTATGCATTGTAAAAGAAAAACATTTTGTTACATACTTCACAATATTTTACTTATTGTTTTCTTTATTGTGCTTAGGTAGATACTGTTACTCTCTGTTAGCTGGAAGGAAGGGCAAAAGGCTCCAGGCTAGTTCTGCAATCAATGCTAATGCTGCTCTTTAGACAGCTTGAAATAAGACCAGACTGCTCCTCTGGAGCCAAAGATCCTGGAGTCATAATACTAACATCTCCCAGAACACATCACTGTTTTCATAGCTAAACTTTTAGACTTGTAGGAAAATAAAATAAATTAAATAAAATAAAAAAAAATAAAATAAAATAAATAAGAAAATAAAATACTTGTGGATTTATTTATTTATTTATTTATTTTTTGGATAAATGTTCTCATACTTTCAGATACTTTTACTTTTCAAGAAACGCAATTCAGCTGTATCATGCTACTGCACAGGCTGTATGTATAGAATACCAAGCAATTTATCTGGTGATTCAAGGAAGAAAAATGATTGCTTTATTTTCTGGTGAAAGCTAAAAAGAAAATTAATTACTGGCAATTCTAGGTTTTGTCCCAGGTGCCTGTTGCAGCTGAAGTAAAGATGCAAACTCATCTAAAATTTGAAAGACATCTGGGGAAGAAGACAATAATTCTCTCCTCCTGTTGTAATCCCCACCAGCATATGGAACTAATGCAAAGGGCAAAATGCAAGGCATGTGGAAGTCACAGTGCTCTTCAGCAGTCTTCTTGGGAATATGTCCATGTCCAACATAGAGATTCACTATCTACAGACCAAAGAAACCCTTTCCATGACAAATACATTTCAAAAGCATAGCAAATATAATTGCAGTTGATGATCATTTTGTAGTAATTTTATATGTATATTTCATCAAAGCAAGGTTGACAGATGTGACTCAGGATCTTTCTTTACTGAAAGGGTTGTTAGGCATTGGAATAGGCTGTCCAGGGTAGTGGTTGAGTCACCATCCCTGGAAGTCTTTAAAAGACATTTAGATGTAGAGCTTAATGATATGGTTTAGTGGAGGACTTGTTAGTGTTAGGTCAGAGGTGGGACTAGGTGATCTTGGAGGTCTCTTACAACCTAGATGATTCTGTGATTCTGTGATCCACAGGTGCCCTGTGCACTTCTGGAGCAAAAGCTAGACACCAGCAAGGTTTCTCAGATGGCAGTGGACACATGCTCTGAGGTACTGTACTTAAATATCCTCCCCTTCCTGCATACCTACTTCTCTGTGAGTGTTGCTGAATCTAAACAGGAATCATACACATACTATACATCAAAATGAGCATGCAGTGTGACACACACAGGAAGTCAAAGAGCTGAATGTAAGACATGATCAGGACTTTCTGAGAGTCTTCATGTTGTAATGACAAAACTGTTCACTTCCATTTATTTTGTACAGCATTTTATAAGAATCAGGAAACCTAAGGTCTCTTCAAACTTCATAAAGCATTGTATTTCAATAGTAAAAATTATCATTGCAAAAGCATTGTTAAATGCATGCTTAGCAAAATAGCCCTGTTATTTGTATGAAGTCAAAGCCAGTAATAGAACTTCCCATATCTGCTGAAAGATTTATTTTCAGGCTCATTTACCCCTGGACTGATAGAAGAGCTTCACAGAATTTTCAGCCTAAAAAAGCTTTGAAATAAAATGCAGACTCAAGGGAATGAAGAAAGGAGAGCAAAAGCAGGTCTGAACTGTATCTTCACTTGAGTACGAGAAGACACCTGAATTAATCTCCTGCTGCTAAGCAAGACCATAAGCTAAACTAATCAAGGAGGGATAAAAAGGTTGGGTCTGAATTTGAACATGAAATTCAGATATAATCTGAATACTCTAAAGTCCAAGCAAAACTTATATCTTGAAATTAAACATAGTGTTCTCTGTGCACAAGTTATGAATTGCAGCTAAAGACAGTTGAAATTGTCTCTAAAGTAGCATGAGAGAGAAGCATAAGGAGAGAAAATCTGTACTTGGGTATAAGAAAAAGAAGCAAATGATATGCTGGGTCACCTAGTAATAAATTTACCAAGTCTGTCCAATATCATGAAGCAGGGTGCTGTATTTTTATAAAAGTCAAGTCCAGGGCTGGGTTTCATCTTGTCTTTTCAAAGGTGAATGCAGTTCTATAATCCTGAAGAAAGTTACAGTGATTTCGGCCATGATCAGAACTGCATGCCATTCTGCTTTGCAATCTAAACAGCTTCTGTTTTGAGTCCCACAGACTGAACACAGATTACAGCTAAATAAAATAAAGTCTTTAACCTAGTCTGTGATTCATAGGCTACATTCATGTGTGATTAAGGATATGTAGACACAGAAAGGTACCTCATCATCAATGAGGACACAGCTATTGACTAGCTCAGTTGTTAAAAAGATGCATTATCTGTATAAATGTAAATAATACATATTTTTATTTATGTATAAACTTAAAGTAATGGAATTGGATATATAAATCATTTCTCTGATCTCCCATGGGCTGTGTCTGGCATCAGCCTCCTACATTCCTGT
The DNA here is from genome assembly GCF_011077185.1 of Oxyura jamaicensis. Lineage (NCBI taxonomy): Eukaryota > Metazoa > Chordata > Aves > Anseriformes > Anatidae > Oxyura > Oxyura jamaicensis. Next base: position 73,443,112 of record NC_048895.1, on the reverse strand, counting down.
TTTTCATAATCTTCACCAAAATTCTGCTCTGCTTAACAATTGGCACACTAGATCAATAGGAAAGGATATTGTTTACATGCAAAGTGGCAGCTCCTTGGCCCTGTTACAATGACTTTCCATGTCATTGTCAAATTAGGCAGCAGACTGAGAAGTCCCAGTATATTGGAAAGCCTGGACAGCAGTCAGGCTACCATGGTACTCCCCTTTGACACAAGGACCAAGGCTCCAGGCTCTTGGGAGTCCAGCTTGCTGCATGGACTCCTTTGTGCCCATAATTACAGCACACTTGAAGTTGTCCAGTGCCCAGATAAATATACTTAATGCAGATAAATAACAGCACTTTTTGCTCCCTTGGAATTCAGCAAAAGAGAGGTCCTACAAAGACATGTTCTCTCCTTTAGGCTCTCTTCCTCTTGTGCATTGTCTAGTTGATGAGAGTAGCTTGTGGCACTTTATAGAAGAGTGTCAGAGTTACCCTATCTGAAATACTATTGCTAGAAAAATAGGGAATATAGCTTCCCAAAATTACCATGGCGAACACTGAGTTTGATTGTTTGTTTTCGCAAGAACTCATAATGAATAGGGAAAAAAAATGTTTTCCAATGCAACAGATAAGTTATATTGAATGTTATATGAGGAGAAAATTGCCTTTATTACACAAAAACAGAAGGGGAGCATGAATCAAAAAGCATGTCCTTTTCTCAGCACGGTTCTCAGTACAAGCCCTTGTACCAGCCAGGGAATAGAGATGCTGGCTTTGCTCCTACCTGGCGTAAGCCAGAATCCCTGGTTTATGGGGCAAGGAGAAACAAACAAAAAAATAAATAAATAAAAAGTAGAAAGTGGTCATTTCTACAGCCATAATTTGTTGCATGGCTCATCCTGTGGCACTTTCGATGTGCCTCACTTCTTCCTAAGAGCTGTTGTCAAATAGCTAGAACAAGTGAAAGCAAGTTGGTCTTCAGAGGAGCCTGAGTTGATATGAAAACTGAAAAGGACCCCCAGAAAATCCAAGTGATTAAATAGAAGGTCTATAACCTCAGCTCAGCTATCAAACCTGGCTAAAAAGGACATTTCCTATAATTCTGTCTTTATGCAGTACCATTGAATGCATGTAAAAATATCCACATTTAGAGTCCAATTTCTGTTGGATTTTACTTTGCAAGCTGTGCTCTTCAAAACAGTAACTTCATGTGTTTTGAGTGTTCTTTTTGTACAAATGTTTTGTAACAAGTACATTCACAGAACTTCTATGTACCATGTTTTTCTGAAACAGGCTGGAGAGCACTGGGTAGCGTCACTGTAAACAAAAGTGGAAACCACAGTTCTGCCCCCACAGAATCCATGGAGACACCCATCAAGCTGACTTAAACATGAAGTGCATGGAGGAGAGTGGTCAACAGTACCCACTTCGGGATATTATTTTATTTTAGACGTGTGTGCGCTATACATTTGCTTAATTATTAACTGCACAATGGCAAGACTTTTGGCAGGTAAAGGAGTAAACAGTTCTATTTCGTGAACTCAGTGTCCTTCCGCTAAAGCCCCAGTGCCATTGATTTATGTGGTTTAATGAAGTTCAGATAGAAGTTATCAAAACCTTTTCTTCCTAATTTTGAATTCTAATTAATAAAAATATTTAAATAAACAAACAGAGTAAGAATCATTTCTGAGTAGAAAGCCTCCATTTCGTCAGGTTTAGCTTCCTTTATAGTGGAATCAGATAAAAAGCTAATGGATAAAACTATTACAAAAATCCTATTCTTGAGGATTTAGCAAGATGAAATATGTTTTCAGGATTCAGTTCTTACAATACAAACTATTAGATAAATGCATTTTAAAAGGTATAAGTTTATTTAAATACTAAATAATTAGTGAAGAGGTCTGCTATTCTGTTTAAGTCAGTTCAGGAAGCTTTTAAAAATATTTATCCTCCATCTATAGCTTCTTGCTTTATCAGTGTGTGCATTTGAAAGAGGAAAGGATTTTTCCCCCTTACATGTTTAGGAAAGAATATGAAAGCATGCAAAAAAAAGCTATGCTTTTCACACCAAATATGAAGCATTCACCTCAAGAAAGTTTTGAACTTTTCAGATCAACTAGCATGATTGGACTTGGCACTCTTTAAAGCCTTTTCCAACCCAGATGGAAGCCTATGGTTCTATGATTCCAAGACAGAAGTTACACACAGAAGTCATAGACCTGGAACACCATGATAAGAAATGTCATGGTTTTGGCTGGGACAGAGTTAATTTTTTTCATAGGGGCTCACACAGTGCTGTGCTTCAGATTTGTGATGAAAATAGGGGTGATAACACGGGGATGTTTCAGTCACTGCAGAGCAGTGCTCGCACAGAGCCGAGGTCTCTCCTGCTCCTGGTGCTGCCCAGCCAGCGAGGAGGCTGGGGGTGCCCCAGGAGCTGGGAGGGGACATGGCCAGGACAGCTGGCCCAGGCTGCCCAAAGGGATGTCCCACACCCTGTGGTGCTGTGCTCAGCAATAGCAGCTGGGGGAAAGGGGGAGGCAGGGGGGATGTTGGGGTGATGGCATTTGTCTTCCCAAGGAGCCGTGCCGTGGGGTGAGCCCTGCTCTCCTGGAGGTGGCTGAACCCCTGCCTGCTGATGGGAAGCAGTGAGTGCATTCCTTGTTCTGCTGTGCTTGTGTGCAGCTTTTGCTTTGCCTAGAGAGCTGTCTTGGTCTCAGTGCATGAGGTCTGGCCCTTTTACCTCTCCAATTCTCTCCCCATCCCAGCTGGGGGCAGTGGGTGAGTGGCTGTGTGGGACTGAGCTGCCTGACGGGGTTAAACCACAAGCCATTAAAGGCCCCATTCCCCCATAGCTGTTTCTAACTATGAACTTTTACCCCTTTGGAGATAATTGTTTTCTAGTTTTCCATTCCTAGGTGGAATTGCTCCAGAAATACTTCTAACGTTAGTGCAGCTGAATGGAACATTGTGCAGGGCAACTAGCAATGTTGAGAGTAAAATATTTTCTATAATTATTTATCATGAAAAAAAATATTGCCCTTTAATGAAAAATACATTCAGTTATGTACTAACTGGAAACCAAAACTATTTTGTGTCTTTTGTAGAAAGCTTCTACAATATTGATTTTTCAGGATTATTTTATTCTAATCAGTTATGGAAGTAGAAGAAAAAAAAATCCATTGAGTTCTGGGGATATTGATTTTGTATCTATCTGATTGGCTCTTAAATGTCTACATACAATATTATGAGTCCTTGCAGGAAAATGATTTAATCCTTGATGGAAAATAATGGGTATAGTAATAATACACCTGGCAAGAGAGCTGGGAAGGACACATTGTATTAAATACAAAGGAAGTGTTGCAGGAAAATGTCATCATTGGCAACAGCTTCTTTATTTTAAGGCAACTAATTGTTGTTTCCATGTAAGTTTAACACACTCATAGTCTGTTCTACCCCAGCATAGGAATTAAGCTAGAAGTAGATCGGTTAATTTGACAAGTAAACAAAGATATTCCATATAAACAGAACATTGCTATTCCCTTGTTGGTGTGTTTAAGAAACTAATTTCTCATATTTGGAGAGAATAAGTAAGAGTACAAAGATATTGACTTAAATACCTTTGCCCCATCACCCAGTCCATGTGAGAGGATACTGTAGTAAAGTCACGCTGTACAGCTGGAAGCAGCAGCACTGGAAGAAAAGCTATAATGATTAATCTAGATGACAGATTAGAGTCACCATTTTGGAGGACAGCAGATTCCAGTTATTTTCATGCCAGCCGCTGACAGTGGGTTGTTATTCTCAACATCTTATTGAAGACAGCTGTATCATTCACAGCACAAACTCATAATACAGGTTGTCCAGAGAGGCTGTGGAGTCTCTTTCTCTGGAGATATTCAAAACCTGCCTGGATGAGATCCTGCAGCATGGTCGAGGTGGCTCTGCTTGGCAGGGGAGTTGGACAAGATGATCACCAGAGGTCCCTTCCAACCTCAACCATTCTATCATTCTGTAATTCTGTGTAATTTGAGTGAGAATTAGTACAATAACATTATCTGGGCATGTTCAAAGAAGAATCAGAAAAGGCAGGAAAATGAAAGCAGTTCTACTCTTGAAAACAATCGAAAATAAAAGACCATTAATGTAAAAAAAAAAAAAAAGTGTCAGAATGTTTATAATATTTCTTAAGAATAAAAGACCATTCTAGCTCTAGGAAATAGGTCTTGAGCCTCCTACTACATAAATCATTCTAAAAGAAATTGTAGCTGTGAATGTGGATCCAGTCTGCCAGTGGAGAATTAAGACAATTCTTCATTCATTTTCTTCTACACAAGAAATTACAACTCTGAACTCAAAAAATTATCAAATGACTTTCAGATAATGTTATATATTTCTGAAACAGTTATGGTTAGTCAGATTTTCAAAAAAAAAAAAAAAAATCTTCTTTTCCCTGAATGAAGAATTAGGTTAATACATCAAAAATTAGAACAAAAATAAAAAATAGAAAAATAAAATACAAGGAAGTTTACTGAAGTCAGTGGGCTTCTTTTTGGGTGATTACAATGGGCTTTGTAACTTGCCTCCAATTCAAATATCCATATGCAGAAAATTAGCATAGGAGACTAACATATGGTTTCTGTAAATGTTCATTGCAGGCTAATTGCTTGCATGACTGTTCATAGAAACTGAAATCATGCAAGAGTCACAAATGTATTTATTAGAAAGCTCAAATGCCTATCAAACCATTTTGACCTTCTGACCATCTGGATAGACAAATCCAGTTCTAGTTATAGGAAAAAGAAATAAAAAATAAAAAAAATAAAAATAAAAACTTTTTTCTTTACTCAATGCAGAGAATATAGCATATTTTCATTGATAATTCCTTACACTGTGGGTAGATTAGATGACCTCTAGGAGTTCTTTTCAGCCTAAACCTTTCTGTATTTTTTTAAGTAAATTTTAAATTCTTACCTCTGATAACTATGTGTAGATTTTTTGATTTACACATACGACTTTAGGTCTGAAAGAAGCCTTTCGCATGGTAATACAGAAACATCAGCTTCATATCAGCAAGATGTAACACCTAGATAAGTGGAGATACAAGCAATTATTTCAAAGTAAGTCTTAACTATACTTCAACAGATAAAAAGCCATCAGTCTGTTCTCAAAACAGTGATTATTAAGGAGAAGCATTAGCTTAATCAAGTATTTATATAAGCCACTTAAAGACTACTTAGAGATGCATTGTACAATGGACACTAGTGAGTACTTCTATCAATATTAGAAGTATATCCCCTCAAGGAATTTATAACAAGTATTCTGAGAGATTTCTGTCAAGCTAGATATACCAGAAATAGACATATATATCTGAATTTGTAGCATTTCTGTAGGCCAACATTGGGTTAAGACTTTAGTTCTTATTCCTTATCTTGGACTCATGGAATTGCTCTGACAACAGAGGTACAACACTTCAGTGTCTTGAAAGTCCATGCAATCTTGGTCAAAAGAGTGGGCATAGTTGCTTTGGGTGGATCTTGGCAGATGCATTAGCTTCCAAAACTTCCAGCCAGGCGTTGAATCTTAAAGGAAGAGTAGCATTATGAGCATGCCCTCCCAAGCAGAGAATCTCTATTCAAGAGCAGCTGCATTGTTTTTCATAAAGGAACAGGAGAATACATCTGGCCTTCAGAGTGCCATTAAATCAAATACATTTTGTTTTGTCTAGTAAGTCATTATGGAGAAGACAGCTAGCAGAAATTACTGTTGCAGGAAGTTATTGTTTTGATGAATAAATCAATGACTTTTTTCAGAACAACACTTGGAACTATCTTGGTGGCCTGATATATTTCATTTAGATGGAAGAACCTAGCTGCTAGTTAATTGTTTGTATGCAGGGATCAATCTAACTCTGATTTCAATCCCCATGTAATAATGAAAGTTATTGAGCAAGTCTGGTTAATAAACTAAGGCAGCAAATCTCAGGATATTGTTTGATATGGCAAATTTTTGCCACAAATTGCAGACAACAAAATAATTATACAAATATTTAGGTATAAAAATATAGCCATGTAAGCTTATTTTTAAATGAAATATTGTTTGTGCTGGTTTAGTATCAAATATTTACCAGATGCAACTGGGACTGAAAAGTCAATAACTCATTAAAGAAAAAAAATAATAAAAACTACTGGGACTTCAGGAAGGACAACTAAGACACTGTAATATATACATATTATTGATTAAAATTTGTGGATTAGAAATCTTTCTTTTCTGGAAAGTCATTAAAGAACTTACAGCAAGGATGGTACAAGTTGTCATATTTACACACTTTTGAATACTTTAATATTAGATCATCTTTTAGGAGAAATATGAAAATAAATTCAATGTCAAAAGATTTTTCATTTAGTATATACCATAAACTTACAGGGATTAAAAAAAAAAAAAAAAAAAAAAAAAAAGCATATCTCTCAACCTCTAACCTTCAACCTCTAAGCTTCAGCTCCTAGACAATACCTCTCACAGTCAGTCCAGTTTCAGCACTGTTAGAACCCAAATCAGTCACAAATAGCATGTCCTATTATTTTCCAGTCTGTTAAAGCTTATTTGTGAATCTGAACGAGTTACATGCACAAACTGCCTCAGCCTAGATAGAAAGAGCTAAGATTAGCATTGTGCACACTCCTAATATAAATGGAACTGTCTGGGGGTTACATCAGCATTCAGATTCATTGCTGTAAAGTCTGCTAGATTTAGTGCAGCAAGACTAGTCAAGGATTAAACAATCTGTTATCAAGGGAATAGCCAACATATCCTGGAAGAACCACTGAGAATCACTGCAATCAGCATGTGGAGGGACTGGAAAGATAAATGGAAAGATCTGAAGCATAAAGTCTACAAAGAAAAACTGAATTAATACTAAAAACACAAATGGAAAACTTTCAGATGTTACTAAAATGCGCATTAAAGACCAGAACATATAATTCTGCAATATTGGCTACAGTGTTGTGCTTTGTCCCAGAACACTAATAAAATCTTGAGTTAATCTAATAAAACACAACACTAAGAGAAAAATTAAACTATGAAACTTTTAAGGATAATTAACCTAGAACAAGAACCAGCACAAGCTTTCCCTGAAAATTTTAAATACACAAAAGCAGTTCAAATGCTGTTACAAACAACACCTTCAGATTAATTATTTCTTTCTCTCTTCTCTCCCCCCCCCCCCCCCCCCAAAAAAAAGACAGCCTAATGCAAAAATACAGTCTAGAAGCAGAAAAGCTGCATAGCCACTGAGAAATTAGCATTATGTCCCCAAGACGAGGAAGCTGACAACATTTCTGATGGGATGCCTTGCAAGTTTCAGCTCTCTCCTGAAGTCCTGGGTACTAAGAAGCTTAAGCAATGATGTGTCTGTTTTAAATGAATAGAGATAGATGTTCATATTTTGGGCTTTAGGTAAAAAATTCTTACTAGTCTTTGCCCCCCACTAAGTTACTGGATGGCCAAAATGATTCTAAATGGAGTGCCAAAATGCCTTAAAATTACCTGACAACAACCAAGCGTCAGGTATGTAAGTGACAGCTACCAAGTCAACCTTTGCCAGGATTTAAAAATAGACTGTGATCTTTTTTGCCTCTTGTACCTTTGAAAAACTCCTTATGTGAAGGAGTGGATAGGAACTAAATCAGCTTTATTGCTATATCTTGGAAATCCTCAGCTGTGCCCTACAAAGTAGTTTTACAGCCACTTCATGCTGCAGGAAACATTTGAAGACTCTTCCTGGTTTCTAAATTGTTTACTAGTAAAAACTTCAGAAATTTTATTTAAAAGGAAGTTACAGTGCTCATTTTGAAAACCATTTACTTCTAAGTTAAAAGGAAAAGGAGAGTTACACTCCAGGAGGAAGGAGAAGCATCTAGCACTGGCTTTAACAGAGAGAAATTAGTTCAGCTGTAAGGGCAAGCCCACTTGATACAGCACAGTGGATGTGAGTTTTTTGGGTATATGCTCCTTAAGGATATTTTGTCTTGATTGGGTTTGTATTGATGTATTTAGTATTACAGCTGTTTATAATCCACTTATTAACTCATGCCTAGACTCTAGAAAAGCAGAGCAATTTACAGTTTTTAAACTGTACATCTGTACAACTTTACAGCAATTTAAAGTTTTCTAGAAGAAAGGAGTACTTCATTCATAGAATTCACATTAAATATAAGCAACAAACCTTTAAAGGTGACTCCAAATTTTTTATTTAAAAAGATCGTTTTGAAGGAAATCTGAACCCTCAGCTATTCCACCTGATTCCAGAGATTTCAGATATTGTATAAATTTTCTATCTCTGACTTCATTGTGGCTGTTTGAAAAAGAAATTTAATTATCTTACTGGGGCAAATACTGCTCTCTTTTAGCCTAATTGAACTTGGTTGCAGTGATAGAAAACCCCATAATTTTTTTTATGTCACATTAATCATATTCTTCTCCTTTCTATTCATTCTTCCTACAGCATTTCCCAGATTCGGTGTTTGGTGGATGAATCAGAAACTTTCTTCTACACACTCATAAAGTAAGGTAGATGAACTCTTACACTGCTCTGCCTTCTTATTCTGAGGACCATCCTGAAGAGGATATCTTTCACTACATCTGCAGTACCTGTCCCTAAAGCATTTTCAGACTGTCATCTCCCATTCAGCAAAGTATAAGGACTCTCAGTTACCAACCAACACTGAAGCTGTTCCATCACAATCTTGTCTCATTGCCTTCAAGCAGTCATCAAATAGCAAAAATCTGTCGTTAGCTCATGACCAACAAAAAGATCTAAAAAATCTCATATATTTTATATGGCATTTTTCTAGTATAAGTGGTACTATTCTAAAATTGAACTTAAGATTCCTGTGAGATGGACACTTCGGCTTTTTTGGCTTTCAAGGAGTTAACTTGGTAGATCAAGAAACCAAGCAAACACTGTGGCACTACCATTTGCTGTTGAAGGGGGCTCAAGAGGACAACTGATTGCATATCCTTTTGAAAATCCCCAAAGCCAATATTTCTGAAGTCTAAAGTGGAAACAATTTGTGTGCAGCTGATGGATTTAACTTCAATTTTTTCTTAGCATCCATTTTCATGTGGGCAGTAGGAAACACATCAGACTCATTTATCATCTGGATGGGACCTGGTTCTTCCTTTAGTTGAGACAATTGAGATTGAAAGTTCTTTATGAGAGACAACAAGCATCTTTTTTATCTTTTTTTTTTTTTTTTTTTTAATTTGAGAAGCTATTTCTTCATGTCAACACTTGACTAGAATAATCTTTGACAAAGAAACTATTCCAGATCCTAATACACTCTCATACATAAAGCAAATATATGAGGAAATGAAATGATCAAAAACTGCAAAACCAAGGGGTTTCCTTGAAAGAAAGAAAGAAAGGCAGACCTTTCTTTTGTTTAGTGAGTAAAAATATCACACACACACACACACACACACACAAAAAAAAAAAAAAAAAAAAAAGTGTTAAAAGGAAGCCATAGGTTTAAGAGTTGTCAGCATACCAATCTGTAAAAAAATTAAGAAAAATATTGAGTTACAATGTGTTTTCCCCTTGTGTCATGGTTAGCTCTGGATGACTATACAAACAAAACCATGTAGAGAAGTAAAACTCCTTATTGTTTCACTGTCAGGTCTATATGAAGCTACTCCACCTCTTACTGAAGAAGGAGTAAAGAGATTCCCAGTTACAGCCCTGTTTGCTGGCTAGCTTTGACTGAGGACTGGAATGGTAATTTTTAATTGGTAAAAAATTTTAATTGGTAAAAAAGTTGACTTGTATCCACACCACAACTTCTGAGGTTTCACCCTAAGTGAGCTGACCAACATACACACTGCTGTGGGCCCATAGCAATATCTTAGAGCAACTAACTGCTGTCCTTAAGACTGAAAAAAACAAGCCAACCAACCAACCAACCAACCAACCAACCAACCTTTTCCACATTCCCTTGATATCTGCGAAATTCTAAAGTATTTTCTCAGCTTTTCAATTTGTTTTCTGCCTGGAGACAACCATACTTTGAGCTTTAATACCTCAGCCATTTTAGGGACAGAGAGGAGAGAGGAGGCAGAGGGAAGGATTTTTTTTGAGACCAAGAAGAAAAGTTTTGAAGCAGTTTTTTGTACAGGACTGTTAAGAATCCCAGCTGTGACTGCAATTCACTCACTCTTTGTTCCACTTATGTTTCAATACTGTTTTGAAAGGGAAGAAGTTGGCTTTGACCACATCTGTTTTATAAAGGTGGTGATCATTTTTCTACACAGAACAAACAACAATAAAATAAAAGCAAGCCCTTGGAGGTAAAGGCTGACCCTCATCTATTTCTTTGCCATTGTACAATCATAAAGTATTTCTTTTTGAACTCCTCTGACAATACATTTGCCTATACATTGTGCCTTTCTTCAGAAATGTACTTAATTGTAACATCAGTACCACTTCTAAGCTATGGTAGCATAACCTGGTTATGGTAGCATAGTCCTGTGTTATGATCTGAGAAACCCAGCTCCTGTTTGATTACTGATTCCACATAAGATACATTATTCTTCTGGGCCTGAACTTTCTCATCTGCGAAAAGGAGTTAATGACTCCCACTTTCTAGTAGTACCCTGATGAGAAATCATGTAATGGCACCAAATATTTATTATTAGATATATATCACCAATACTAAAGAAGCTACTAGTGTAAAGCAACACCCTTGAAAATTTCTCACAACTTCATATTTTTTAAATAGTATCATGTTGCAAATGACATTGAGATAATGACAATTGAATATTAACACAATTGTCAGATTAAAACTGATAATATATAAATATTTACAATAGATTTGTGATAGAGTACAGTGATGCTAGTAATTACCGAATATGGATTGGCTGAGGACCTACTTACAGTGCTCTGATACTTATTATTTTGAAGAACCTTATAAACACTGCAGGGAAGGTAATGGTGTTTCTAATCTTTTCTCTGAGGCTTTGCATTGCAGTTATCACTTCTGTCAGTGTGAAGTGACATGACGATCACATGGTAGGTAGGAGCCCAAGGGCATGTTCACTTGGGTAATAGCCACAATTAGATGTGCAGGTACAGTGTGGGTCCCTGCCGCTGGCTCTTCTCTTGCAAAATCATAACTACTGATTAATGTAAGGAACAAGCAGTCTCAACTGCTGATTATATTAAATTTCTTATTATTTGTGAAGGACTTCAGAGATAAAAAGTTACTAAGTTTTAGCACAGCCCAGTATCTGCTGATTTACCAGTGGGTAATTTGGGGAATTTAAGATTCTTATAGACCTGATGTCTGAAGGACTGGATAGCATAGCTTTTCTCTTTGCTTCCCAGAAACACTTACATTCTTGGAAACTGGTCATTTTGGCTAATTAAGGTCAAAAGCAAGTTAAAGCTCAACCAAATCTGTGACCTACACACTCTTCATTCCTCTCCTGGGCCCAGTTGTAGCTGTGGCTCAGAGTATTCATTAAATGTTTCAAACATCTGCTGGTGGCCTGAGGTGCAGGACAACCAAGACAGATCTGCTGTGCCTAGACAGCTCTTGGTCTGCCCCATGCCTTCATGGGGAATTGACCTTGATCTGCCTGTGGGTGTACATTTGCACATGATTTCTGGGCCTGGCAGATATGCTTGCGATTGAGAGTGAATTCAGCTCTCCACAAAAATAAGAGTGTAAAAACATTTGCTGGCAACAACCCTGGTTCACAAGGTTATGTCACTTTCCCATGTCCACAGTCATGTTTTACGCTGGTAGTATAACAACTGGAGATAAGATGCTTCAGATTTGTTTTCACTTCTATCTTACTAGAGTGCACTGGGATTTCCTTAACCAGAAGCTATTTGCTTTTTCCTAGTGAGCCAATAAAATGCTACCTTTGAATCACTATTCTATATGTGCTGCATAGTAATAATCATTGATAGATATTAAGTGACATACAAACTTAACAAAAATATCACTTAGCAGAAGCATTATCCAAAAAAACACTGTTTAAATATCCAGGAGGAAAAAAAAAAAAAAAAAAAAAAAAAAAGTTGTTCTGAACACAATCCTACAGTTTGCATATTTCCTAAATCAAACATTCTACAATAATAGTCAGTCTTTTCTAAAAGTCTAAAAAGATATGTTCTTAATCAAATCATGTTGTTTTCAGAAAACTGAGCTGCTGCATTCTGCTCTGGAGAAAAAATCAGGACAGGATTTATCTTGGAAAAATTTGTATAGACATAGTTGCCCTATGTGTACACAGATAATTCAGTTACACACCCTTTCAGAAAGATTCAGATCATCTGCCTTTGTTTAAGATTGGTGTTGGCAAAGTATAGGCAATGCTGGAGAACGTTTACTCCTCAACACAGTCAAGTCAGGATGGAACCAAATTCAGCTGGTTGCTATGCTTTGGACCACCCAATATTGTGTCATAATTTTAGTGCTTGTACCTGAGTAGAAGTGTAGCTTCTAGCCTGAATCCTAATTCAGAGACAGGGCAAGGCAAGGAGATACTTAAACTAATCCTAATACTGGACGTGTTCAATCTGCTAGCCATGACTGGAGCTGTGATGGCTCACAGCAAACAGCAAAACAGCCACAGTCACATTCCTGGAGGGAGGAGGTGGCACAGAAATGTTGGATAAAGGAGAGGGCCTCTCTGTTAGCCTGGTTTTCCACGCTGGCAGTAATAAACTTGCAGATTTACATTGCCCAGATCAAAAGTGGAAAAGATCCCTTTACCTCTGGTTGTAACCCTGGGCTGTCATAGCATAGAAGAGACGCACAGAGGTGGACTTCGTAACTAAAAATGAAAACCACAGGTATAAAAACAGAACTTATCTCCATTCTTCCCTAAAGTTAGGATATTGTGCAGCCAAGAATGGGAGGGAAACAGGAGCAGAAAACCTGACACCTGATGGTTAGAGATTACAGTTAAAATTGGAAACACCTGTACCTTGTCACAGTTCTGAAATTTCCCTCAGCAAATACCTTCAGTTCAGAAGTCCTTTACTGTGCAACAGACAAACTTGCACTTTTAAAGAAAACAACCTAATGTGAATGATTTTTGCAAAGATACTAAAAATACTTAGGAACTAAGCACAATGATCCCACTCTCAGTTAAAAGGAAAAAAAAAAAAAAAAAGATACTTCATAGAATATTGTTTGTAAAATTATCTGTAGAACAGAAAAATTAAGTATTAACTGCTTATAGTAACACCAATATTTTCATAATTACTGGAAATAAACAAGTTGAGAAACAAGACAGATTAATTATAGAATTGATCTAACTCAACCTTACAATGAATAATTGATATATTATCATTACTACAACAACTAATTTAAATGACAAAACTGATACATGGCACCTTCTTAGAAGCCAGTTAAAAATCACTACTAATCACATCATTCTGCATTATGGCAAATAGGATGAATAAAAGCCTATTTGTAAAACATTTAGTATCAGCATTTTTCATAGTTCTCTCAATGAAATATAAATGGTCATCACAGTTAAGAGTGAAATGTCTCTAGAAAGAACAGAGCTACACACTCCTAACATAATAATACAAGATTCATAACTGTGAAAAATACAAGGTCTACAGCCACATCAGCATGATAGATTTTTTTTTCTAAACTGAAAAGGAATTCATAATACTCATTAAAACAGGATGTCAACAGGACGGCCATGCCACGGACACAGACATTAGCCATTTTTAAACAGCAGTTGAATAATTCTGTCTTCAGTGCCTTACATTTTTATATTCTGAGGTAATTAAAAGTATTAATTTGTGACTTTGACTGGGGTAAAATTATCATCTACTTCCCAGGAGGGAAGCAAATGCATTAGTTAGTTATCCTTAAGAGGGGGCAAAGGATGACATTTTAAAAGGTTAATTTTGGCAAATTAATTGGCAGCACCAGATGGAGAAATCAGTCCAATAGCACAGGTAACTTTTTCATACAGTTCCAATGCATTCTGCAGTACTTTTCAATTGGCCCCAGTAGCAGCTCCGAGGCTTAGAAGCCTCTCTTCTGGCAGGTGAGGAAAAAGGACATTTATTTATTTAGATGAAATGTGTCAAAAATTATATCAACATCTTAGCATGTAGCAATGTCTGGAGGAACAAGGATGACGATAGCCAACTTCTTTTGAACAGCAGTTATAAGAGCTTTAGGATATTCAGAACAAAGTCTTGTGGGCTTTCATAAGATGACAGAAACAATTTTAAAATCTAATTTTGGCACAGCATGAGTCAATGATATGCCTCCTGGGTTTTACACCATCATCTCCACTAAGCCCATTTTCTCTGCTACTTATGGCATATTTTTTCAAGCCATTTCCAACCCCTACTTTTCCCTGGATGAAGACAACAAAGGGTAAAATTCTTATCCTGATATGCCAGAATATGCATATGTAATAGAGTTAGTTTCTAAATATCTGTATTTGAGCCTGAGACTGAGCATAAAACTTACTCATTTTAAGGGAAAAGCTCCTACTCTCATCGTGTATGCTGTTTATGCAACTGGCACTCCACTGACCTTGGTGAAATTTGTCCAGTATAAGAATGCAATGTCTACTTCAAATGTTGAGAAGAAAGCATTTTTCTCCTTTTGAGCAGTTTTATGTAACAGATACAAGAACATAATAATAATAATATGTACTATGATTATTGCTTTTCAGTATTAAGGGATGTTCAATTCAATGCCTCTCCAAAGCAAGGTGAAAAATGTCCTTATGAATATAATTAAAGAATTTTGTGGTTGCCAAGCCAGGTAACAAGATCTGTCCTTCCCCCAAATAAATTTCCACAGCACAGAATTATGTCTTATCACTGCAATCATCTAGGAAAAAAAAAAGAATGCAATTTTGGCAAAAACCTAGAGTTGCTGAAAGCATCTTTAGCAACTCAGTCTTTCCCTAAGAACTAATACTCAGTTGTAATATGGCCTGGTGGGTCTCAGATCTAGAGCCTTTCTGTCAGAGGGAGGACATGACACAGAGTTAATATTACATAAATAAAAAATGATGATGTCCACTCACATGTGACTGCCACTGCTGACTTGCTGAAAGCTTTCTCTAATGGTTTTAGATAAGAAAGGTATACTAGTCATCATAAAAGCTGTGCAGAGATTGTAGAAAGGAAGGATGCTGATCCTCAACCTTGATGGATTTCACTGCACCAAGTCCAGGCTCTCTAGGGCTGACTGACAGGTAAAACTCTACCTTTCTGCAGTTAACATGGGGTCAGTTGAAGTCCAAAAAGTTTGATTTATACTCACAGTAAATAATCAAAAATTTTGTTCACATTTTTAAATTGGGCTAGGAGATGAAAATTCTACTTCACTGTCTGAAGTATTCTATACTGCCAAGTTCCTTTATCCTAGCAGAAAGTTTTAGCCAAGAGAGAAGGAAAAAAAAATCCAGGGAAAATACTATGAGCTTTTACATAGAGAATCCACAGATATGTTAAGAGGAAATACAGTAGAAGGGTTCTTTTGGGTAACTCTGAGAGACATCTGAAAACTGTACAAACACATTCAGTGCAGTTACCACATTTTCCATTTCCTTCTGTGCTTTATTTCACTTATGGTAAACAACTTAATGAAAACAAGTTTGGCTATTGCAATTCTATTTCCAAGCATTTTTATTGGCATTCTATTGTACTCATTGTTAAATAACTTTGATTTATTATGTTAGAGGGAGGTTCCACCCTGAAGCCTAATTATCCCCCCTCTGTGCACTTTGTCTGCATGCCAAAAATCTGCAATAAAACATGTGTGTCTTTCATATGATTACCATGATAAGGAGACATATGCAAAGCAGAGCTACACAGAGGCAGCACTGTTTTGCTCACCCTGCAGAGGCTAGAAGGCAGGTAGGGCTGCCAAAAGCCCTGAGTCTCAGTCTGTCAAGGCCCCAGAAGAGCAACCTGGAAACCCAGTTGGTCTCACTTCTATGGTCCATTTTCACAAGAAAAATTGTGAAACCCACCCAGCCAGCTTTTGTATGGCTAAGTGAGCCATGGGAAACTAACTGGGATTTTTTCTTCAGTGCAAGCTGGATGGCACTTTAGTGCAGCATCAGCAAGCAACTTTTGTTTGTGGATGCTTCAGCAAAGTGAACCTCTGATTTATGTGCAGTAAATGGGGACTAAGCCCAAAGTTAAATCTAACCAATGTTGTGCTGGAACACCTAATTTCATAGTTCCATGTGTACATGAGACATTATAGGGCACTCCAATGGATCTTGGAGGTGGATTGCAGCTCAGTTTGAAGATCTGACACCCCAGTGCTTTCAGACAGCTTCAGTTTGCTCAAGCTGCTTTGTCTATGGCTTAGTCTTTGTTGGTACATCTTGACAGGTTTCCTAAATTGGGCAGAAAGCCCGCTTTGTTTGCCTTTTAAACAAAGAATTAGTGAAACCAAACAGTGCCAATATTCCAAGCCATGTATGTCTGAAAGAGGTCTTTTTTAGATTTCAGCTTTAACTCCCCAAAACACAGAGAATGGCAGGTTCAGCTATCCAGAGGTTTCTGAATCTCCCTCAGCTAAAAATAGCCATTGTTACTATTGTCCCTACACTCTACTATATCATTATGTCCTGACTGTAATTAGAATAATAATACACAGATATATTGATTTGTTACTTAGGCTATGAATACAAGAACGGAGGATTGCATAACCAAGCAATTAATTTACTGTAATCATCACCATGTGCCTCTGTTAGCAGACATTTATAGCAGAAAGTTGCAGTAGCATTTTATTTTAACCCCTTCTATTCTCTTTTAAAATGTGTCATGCCCTGGAATTGATACTAAGCTGTGAATATTCTCCAAAGAAAATAATCAGTGGAGATCACTAAGAGTATTAAAATGAGACTACTCAAAAAAGCAGCTAAGCAAAATGAAGGATAGTAAATTAAATGACCTTGTGCTCCATTTCCACCTCTGCATCTTTTGCCTTCTGTCATTGGACCAGCCAGTGTGTGACCTAAGAAAGAGGATTCACCACACTGGCAAATGTTGCTACTTCAAATTAAAATGAAATTGGGTTAAAGCAAAGCATGTTATGCATAGTTGTTTTTATGATCCAACAGGTACTGTTATTTCCCAGTGTTTTTCCATCCATTTGCTGATTCACAAAGTTCAGTAACTGCCTTTCACCAAAGGCACCAAGGACTGACAATTTCCAGTTATAAGGAGATTAAAAGTAGAGGCACACCTTGGAAACACAGTTCACAAAATCCTTTAAAAGTCTTTGAGCCACTCTAGCCAGCCACAATCAGCAAGGAAGCCCAATGGTCAGCCACTACACTTGCTCACCCTAGGTAAGAGATGAGAAACTCTGGAAGCTATTGAACAGTGAATTTTCACAGCAGATCAGCACAAACATATTTAGCACAGAGGTTTCTGTCACTGTGAAATGTCAAATGAAATTGGAGAACGTTCAACAGTTTTCCTGCTCTGCAGTTGTCTTTTGCTTCTTTCTTCCCTGTAGTTTCTCTTTACTGGGTTCCTATATCCTGCATGGTAAGAAAAATACCCTTTTATTACACTGCAAGGAATTATTTAAGAGGACTTGACCAAACAAAATTTTGCTGACCTCAGCCTTTTACCCCTGTAGCCTTATAAAGAAATGATTTAGAATACATACACAAAAGAAATAATGAATAAAATTTCTAGTTAGGTAGCTAATCCCCATGGAGCAGTAAGACTGTAATGTATAAAGGGTCATTGACCTATATTTCCAGCCACATTCCTCAGGATGATAAACACTACAGGAGTCAAAACAACAAAACATAATTAAACAAAATGCCTTGTAACCAGCTGTTTTCTGGAGAGTCTGTACATATACATCATTGAAAGCTGAGCATCGACCAAAAATCATAGCCCAGTGGTACATAACATAAGGGCACAATTTCTTTTCTGGGTTAAGAGAAAAGCTTAAGAACACCTAAGAAAACGGGTAGTAAATATTTGCTTTACTACAATATCCACTGAAATTCCCATCACTTCTTTCTCAGGGTTCAGTAATAGCTGTTTTGGAATCATTCACAGCAGTATCAGCTCTCAGAGAAGACAATAAAATATCCAAAATATATTGTCTGGAACTGCTTTCTGTTGTTATATAAAAGCAGATTAAAAAATAAAGACACCAGCCTTGCAAACACATCTACATAACTCTCAGTCACCTGGCTCTTATTCACATTTAGACTGTCAATAAACATGACAATAAGATGTGTATATAGTGTGTTTCGATCATTTGGACCCAAAGCTGTTGAAAAAAAGTTCTGACACCTTTTCCTTCCCTGCTATCCTTTTCACACATTAAATATGAATAAAATAACATTTTTTCATATTTGTACTCACTTATGTTCCAGTGAAAAAATAATAATAATAATAATGATAATAATTTGGAAATTGAGTCCTAAAACATTTAATAATGTAAAATAAAATTCTCTTTTTAAGAATTAGTAAGTGAAACATTTGCTACATGTTACATACATTTTTAAAAGAAGGAACAAAATAAATCAAAATTCCAAATAATTAATTGTATGTGAATGAATTAGAAATAACAAAAAATAGTGTTGCATTTTTCTCTACTGGTATTGCATAAACTCATGTCCTTTAAATATCTACAGCACTGTAGGTATAACCATCTGCATATATATATGTTGATGTATAACTACATATCCACATAGTTAAGCTTCAATAAGACTGATTCTTAGAACAATAGGGTTTGATTTGTATCACTGATTTCAGTGGCAACATGGACAGGCAACCAGAAGGAGGCCTATGAAGGACATTCATATACAATGCATATGATGATATCAAAAACGCTCTTAGAATGCTGCTAGTTAGACAATACTGAAATATCCAGTTTGGGTAAATGAAAGGAAACAAGGAAATCAAATTCAAAAGTACCAAAATTTGAGCTTTTAAATTGTGCCGCAATCTGACTGTGCTTTCATTTAAAAAAAAAAAAATGCACACAGAGGAGGTAGTCGTATCTTTTATCCATGTTAGTGTTAAAGAACAGGGTAAATGAATGACATGAGGAATACTTGCCTAGCATTGGATCTGGCTAACTCTACTGTATTTTGAAAGCTTTGTTTTCCCCATTTTGAAATTATTCATTACATTGTTCCTCACATGTGTAAAGTTTTTCTAGACTGCTCCCAAACTAGCACTTAATGAAAGCAACTTATTCTGATTGAAGGACCATAGCTGCTACATGCAGAGGTTTGGGGCTCATCTTTCTGACAGCTATATTAAGGCATTTATTTTCACCCTTTCATGAGGCCTTCGACATCATCTGGTATGGGACTGAGAATCACACAAGCGCTCTCTCCTCTGGGGTAGGGAAAAGGAAAGGTGCAATATCATAAAAGCAAGAACAGAGGTAGGAGGCATGATTTATTCTGCCTTAGTGTAAGACTATCACAAAAGAATGTATTTTTTATAATGTGTCACAACTAGGTTTCTAACAATATAAACAAAATACACAGCAGCCGTGCCAGCAGTGATCATAAATACATGTTTAGCATAGCAGCTGTAATAACTTGCACATCATCATACAAGAACAAATTCTTGTCACACTCTTGTACGTGAAAAAAAATATGCTCTCTAAAATGTTTCACATGAAAATTCAATGCTCCCATTACCAGAGAGCACAGTTCTCACAGGACAAATAAGACTGCAGTCTGAAAACTATTTTAATAAATCAAAACTAAATACACTGCTGTCTATATTCTCTTCAAAGGCTTATTTTTACTCTGACTCGGGGCTTTGTAGAGTAGATGCAGCAGTGAACATGTGCACACTTTCTATCTTCTTACTCTTCCTCCCTTTTTAAACACAATAGACAGAAAACAAGTAGCACTTGATCACAGCAGTCTCCAGTCCCAGAGCATCCACAAAGCTCCTCCTAATCCTACTTCTGCTAATAAATGTGATATGAAGAATAACCAAGTGGAAAGCCCATCCTTATAACAAGTAGTGGATACAATGTGAGCTGGGCTCTATTCCCAGTTCTGTCTTGATGTTTTCTGGGACAACAAACACAGATGTTCTTTGACTCTCTTAGCCTCCATTTTCTTTTCTATCTTCCATCAACTTGTTTTAGAACAGAAGCATACAGTACAGTGATTTTTGCAGTCTCAAGTTAACTTTAGGAAGGTCAAACTGATGGAATCGTTCAAGTTGCAGATATTTGCCCTTTTATACTATTGAATAAATCAAATAGTTGTGCTTTCACCCTCTGCTTTCATTTCTGCATACCTACACCTCTCGTGCTTAAGGCCATTTTTTCCCACACTTTGCCTGCCGGGAACCAGCGTGTATTTTAATTGAAGCCTCTGAATTTGGTTTGCTCAAAAATGTACAGCACTTCAGCCCAGAAAAACTTGATCCAAAAATGGCTGTATTTATATCCCAGATGCTCTGTCATTTGATGACCTTTTGAGGCATAGCCCTGTAAAATCCACCACTGCCAACTGTAAGGACCCATAAACTGGGTCCTGCTGGGATGGACCAAGTAATAGATCTTGCTGCAGGCACAATGGTGGTCCAGGGAGCATATCTTGAATGGGAGGCACAGTGTTTCCAGGAGAAGGAACACCCCCAGAACTCGCAGCTCATGGCAAAATTCCTTGTACTTCTGACCAAAACCACATATAAGCATTCAGCTGAGTCCTGTGAATTGGAAATCATGTTTTGCGATGACCAGAGAAACATCTATCTGTGTCATATTCTTACATAATTCTACCTGAATTTCTTATCCATGCTGACTAAGAATTTAAAATATACTGCATCAGAGGAATGCAAGTTTTACTCTCCATGAGAGTAGTTTCTCCTTTCTTCTTCGAATTTTTAATCAGTAATTGCTCACCATGAAAAGGTGCTTAGGATCTCCTCAGCTGCATGTCTTTATTGTTCCAACACTACTTTCACATCTCACTTCTATTCAATATATATTTTACTTTTACAAAGCTGTCTTTTAAGGAATTTCACTTTCTTAATATGACTGGAATCATGTAGGGAAATGTACTGCTCTTCTATGTTTTCTTGGAAGAGTGAAGCATTTATTCACTCTTATATTTCTGATTGTTCATTCCAATCTATTTAGTCCTCCTCTTTTCTCCTGGTATCCAGGGAGTTAGGGCTACAGGCTTCTGAAGTCAGTTCAGATGGTTATCTGCAATTTCTCTTTGTTGTGCTCTTCGAGGTCAAATCCATTACAGCATGTGCTCAGACTGACTTTCCACACTTAACTCTACCAGCTGTACTGTGACACACTCAGCAGTTCACCTCAGAACCTGTTATCCATAGATACAGCAGATGTTAATCTTGATACAGAAAAAGAACTTGTTTCCTGCCTGCCCCTCACCTTAAAAGGTCTTGTGGAAATAGGGGTATTTTTGATGAAATAGATAATCATACTAGATGCTAATTAGTAACATCACATCCAAAATAATATATATACCCATAACAATTTCATTCACATAATGTACAGCACAGTTACAGTCAGGCAATTTTATCACGTTGGCCATCCCAAATTACTTAGAGATTGTGATTTTTTCTGTCATATCATATCAACTCAGAAATAAAAGTACCTCAGCAAATAAAGCTGCTTTAGTATTTGCAGATGATTTATAACAGAAGTTACAGAGCCAAGGTAACATTATTTTCTTATGGCCCACACTCTTGGGTAAACTAGTATATCTAAGGCTTTTTTTTTTTTTTTTAAAAAAAAAAATACAAGAACAGATTTTAAAAACATCACAGACTTTCTAGAGCTGAAGTAGTCCATCTCAGATACCTGAAATCCATATTCTGGTAGTAGATTGATACATCAGCCTTTTGCATCTGGAGGTGTTTTGTTCTGTTCTTCCTCAATTTTCAGAGGATGTTTTTTTTTTTTCCAAATCTAATTAAGATGGAGATGATTATAGTCATTAGGACAAAAACAGAAATACTAAAGAAGTGAAGGAATATCAGTCTTCCAAATGAAGGTAATGTTCTGAATTTGGATGGCATTTTCAGGTTCCCCAGCCTACCAGTGATCAGGAGGATCATTTCCCAGTTTCCTATGCTGAGGAGACTGAGATAGCCCTCATACAGAGTGACCAAATAAGGATCATACTCAGTTAAATTATACCAATATTTATCCGTCCCCAAAAATACAAAAGCAGAAATGGAGAGGAAGGAATAAATAAATAAATAAATAAATAAATAAAGGCTGACCCACTCTACACTAAGAAGAGGTATCTTCTCATGACTGTGATATCTATATTTTGGAAACATAACTGGCCACCAATATTTCCAACGAAAGGTTTTGAATTATTACTGTCCAGTTATAGATGCCAAAAATGGGGTTAGGACTGCTTATCTAAAAACATCCTGTCTGTCCCTGCTCAATGCTGCGGTCATCACCCACAAGTAAGTATAAATTCTGATACCCTGTCAGCATTCATCAGTTTCTTCTTCCACAGCCTGGTAATCCCTTTGGTCTTAAATAGAGGATCCCTATCAATAGTCCAACAGACACCTTGCAAGCAGTAAGGATGGATGGAAAAAAGGAGAGTTAGGGTTTCCAGATAAGCTTACCTTTATCTTTTTCATTCCTTTCACACTGCAAGCTTATCATTCACAGCTGAGGTGGTCATATGTGCCTCAGCTGGGCATGTTCAAAGCTTCTGTACTAACTCTGCAGCTACTTTACCAAAAGCCAGCAGAAGCACCTCAGAGCATTTTGTGATAAAACAAAGAGAGTAAAAAGCACTGCTAAATGTTAGAAAAGCAAAAAGAAAAACATGTGGCCATATCATCACACAACCATAAAGCTCTTCTCTCACCTGTTCAGAAATTGCCTTTGATTTTTCAAAAAAAAGTCCTTTGTATCTCAGAGGTACAGTACAGTAGTTGATTACTATCGTGTAATGTGGCATTTGCTACAATAATGACTTTTTTTGTGAATGGCTGAGTCAATAAGCACATAAAATCCTTATATTTTGTCAATGTCTATCTTATTGCTGCCCTTCAGCTGAAGTAATTATACCTTTTTCCTTTTCAGAAAACTTATCCAGTGTTTTCTTTCTCTTTATTCCCACTGCTCTACTTGTATTTAATTACTCAAGCTTTGGAGAGTCTGCTTCTTACTGTTTGCACTCTGATGCTATGAAGTGAGCTGCAACAGATTGGCTGATGCACTCGGTCAGAAAAATAGTATCAATTACAATTATCTGAATAAATAAGACAAAAAAAAATCATTTTTTTTTTAAATGCATACAGAGATTATTACCCAGAAATTCATTTCACCAATAGATCATACTGAAGACTATAAATACATATTAGAGCAGGAAGAAGATATATTTCCTGATCCCTAGAAGGTAAAGAATTAGCTAGATCTCACTTTGCTGTCCTTTCCACTTGCGCACGTGTTAGCAAGAGGTCTAAAGTAGGAGATAGGATGGCTGGAATTTCCATAGAATATACACTGGAGGATTAAGGTATAGAGGGCAGGACCTGGCAGATTGGGATCTGTTCTTTGGCTTTGCCATATACTGCTTGCATGGCCCTAGATAAAGCCTCAGTTTACTTAAGCAGGTAAGTGTCCTTAAGCCTTAGTTTCCAACAGCAGTTTAAGGGGGTAGTATTACTAATTTTCTCCCACACTTCTCTACTTTGATTTTATATTTTCCCAGACACTGTGCATACTGCATAGGGGCCACATTTCCAGATCCTGTGAATGATTTTTCTATACCATGAATAAAAAATGAATTTATTCTAACCCATAAAAGAAAGTCCCAATTGAGCAAACTACTGATCCATATATAACTGAAGTCAATGGGGTCACATAAAGTTAGGGATATTATTAAAGACTTTTCTGTTTCAGGGCCTTAAAGTCTCAGGAACACATTGATTCATAGCTTGAGGTAGTGGTTATTTTGCTTTTTCTTTCAGTGCATGCTTATTTATAAAGATTTTTCTTCCTGAGCAGACCGTGTGGCCTTCGCAGTGCTGGGTTTCTGCTTAGTAATCCCACCAGATTATAAAGATTTCTAAATATCTAATTAAAAACTTTTACATCTAGCAATTGGATCTGTCCAGGGATTGAAATGAAATGTACACAAATCTTTTCACTGGCAGTTTAATGGCCTGAAATACAGCTGCAGTGTTTGGGAGAATCTGAGTACCATTTATGAATCCCAGTTTAAATGTAGGGAATGATTTTTACCTGTCTTTTGCTTTCAGATTCATTTATGAGCAATAAGGAAGGCGAGAGGAAAGGGTTTTAGGTGGCATAAAAAGAACAGTAGCAGGACATGTCTTTGAATGGAGCAGCCTCAGACAAGAGATCGCACTCGAAGTAAACCAAGTTTTCAGCTCTGCTCATCAATACAGCAAGGAACAGATCATTTGCTGTGATATTTTAATGGTTTGGTAGACCAAACTCAAGACACTTACCTGATGAAAGGCTGTGATGTTCATATAAAATAGGAGTATCTCATTGGCTGTATTAAAGCAGGAAAAGAAAAGGCCAGGAGCAGAAATAAGAAACATACAGCACTATAGGGAGGGAGGAGACTTCTCAGTTGGGAGCCAAGGTCAGAAATGGGTAGGAGGAAGCTGCCACTGCACATACATAGATGTGTTCAGATAGATCTGCACTTCTCTTGCGCTGGAAGCCAAACACAGGGAACACAGGGTTCCTAGCAAGCTGGCATAGCTGCATGGCAAGGGCCTCTTAGCCCCATTTCACAGCTGCCTAGCATTTTCTCATGAGATTGGAGAGCATTAACACTTTTGCTCTTCCATGCTGCAGAGCAGGAAACTGGATCCTGAGATACCTGTTATTCTGGCTTCCAGCTAAAGAGAGCTGAGAAATGTCCATGTGGGTGCTGTGAGTATTGCCAGCACCCATGTAGTGCAAATTCCATGGGTAAGCAAAGGACTTGAGTTTCCATTAGTCTAAAGCTGGCATCTTTCCTGAGCATAAAAATCCTCTTTTTAAACACTGTTCATTCACCTGCCTTCAAAGAGTGCTAGACTGACACATCACAGGATGAGAGACCCTGCTTGCCTTTTCAAATGCAGCTCACACCATCTGGGAGCAGAGTGATGCCTTTCAGCCTAGCAGACCAGCGGGTTCATAAAGCAGCCGAGAAGTATGACAAGGCATTTCTACTTTCAGGAGCAACTGAATTTTCCTGGTCAGTTTCAAATGATCTTCTGCTGCTTTGTAATGCACCTGTCAAGAGGTTTAACTGATGTTATGTTTTCTGAGCTCACTTGTATTGACTTTTCTGATAACCTTTACCTACCAAATCATGCATGAAAACTCAATGAAGATGCTAAACTTTTTTCCTAATAGCCACTCTGCTCCATTTCCTATACCACATACAAAGATGTTTATTGAATATTTAGCAAAAATCTTTATAGTTGCACAGTAGATTTTAATAAATCCCCCGTGTCAGCATGAAGCCCAAGTTAAAAAATAAAAATAAAAAATAAAAAATGGTGTGGGGGCTCTGTGTGGCCTACCGCATATGATAACCATGGCTTAACAGGCTGCCTTGCATCAGGCTGAGGCATCCATTTGTGTACACACCTCTCAAATGAGCATAGATAAGACTATGAGGATGAGATCAGTGAGATCAGCACAGGGATATTAAGAGCTGCTCAGTAGACACACAGCAGCTTGTTAAACTGCCAAAGCATGATTTTGTGTCTGAGCCAGGCTATGTAACCTGTGCTGGGTATTAATCCAGAGATTTTCCATTACCTGTCTGTCTATAAGGGAGTAAGGTGACATTGTCAGGCTACTAAGCATTGGTCAGTAGCTCTACGAGACTTTTTATTAATTCTTTGTATTATTGCTGCGTACAGGGGCTCCACCTGCAATGATGGCTTTGCTGTGTTAGACATACAGCAATGCCCATCATGGCAGAAGATGGTCTCTGTCTTAAGAGCTGACAAGAGGCAGATGCAGCCGGTAGAACTGCCTCACTTAACTTCAACCACTTAAAACTCCTTTTAGAGCCTAAGCTGGTTACTTAGGCTTGCTTCAGAGTCAGAGTGAGTGTCAGGTACATAGAAGGAGCATTTTCCTACCTGTCTTAGGCAATTCTTTTACCTGTGGTGAATGTCTCCCCCTCCAATGAACACAGGGGGAACCCAGACAACTAGCTAGATACCCAGTCCTCGTGGGAACAGAGGTCCCAACAAGAACATGAAACAGGGACATCACACCTATCTGGTTGACAGAGAGGTGAGGCACAAGGGTGTCACCATCAGCTGAGTTGTGTGCTAGTCCCAGACCTGAGCCCAGACCCTTTTAGCAACAAAGCTACAAGCCCTTCTCCTGGCCCTGGCATCACTGGGCAAAAATTCAGCTCCACATAGCTACAGGAGCCAGGGAGTCCTCTGGGACTGTGCTCAATCCCAAACGGCAGCCACCAGAGCTCTCAGGCGCCTGCAGCTCTCAGCAAAGGAGACCCTGTTCCAGACATCAAATGCGTAGCTGGCTCCCCATGAAGCAGAATAATGCATTACATGTAGAAAGCCAGGAGCTCAGATGCATAGTGCTAACTGCTATTAACCATGGATCAGTGGCTGAAAACAAGAGAGCTGATTTTAAGGAAAGGGAAGAAGAATGAGTGACTGCAACATTACCTGCAATTAATTATCACAGCGGTCAGTTACAAACAACTTCAAGCCATTTCTTGCTTTTAATGGCACTGTTAAACCCACCTTCTGGTTAGCTGTGCTGGAATCTCCCAGAGCAGCGTGCCGTCTCATTCAGCACTTTGTGGACTCATATTCAGAGAGCCATTTGGCCTGCAAACTTGCTGGATTATCTGTAAACACAGTGAAAGGAGACAGTTATTGCATGAGACCCAGGGAGTGCACCTGCATGCTAATGAGTTAAATGTCATGACAGAAACACAAGACCAACGCTCCACTGTACCCTTTAAAAAGAAACCCATTTACTTCTATAACATTTCAAACAGAAAATTACAGTGTAATTTCTTGTGTCAATACATAATTTATTCTGTAATAAATAACTAAATGCATATTTACTGCACTCCTATTTTAATCCATCTGTTGTGCTCTTCCCAGGTTCTCCCTGCCCTAGATGCATTGTTCAGGTTGGTTATAACATTTTCTGTCTGAGGCTGCTGTACACTTAAAGCTCTGTAGCAATAAAGGTATTCAGACCAAGACACAGCCTCCGTTCTCCTCCAAATGCCCCCAGCTTATTTATTTTGCTGTTTTTGTTTTATTTTAACTTAAACTGAAGGTGTTTCTAGTACCAATAAAGAACAAATGGAAAAAAAACATCCACTGTAAAGCATATAGGGTTTTTTTCTTTGTTTAGATCTGCTTTGCAACTGTTATAAAAATCAACAATGCCCCTAAAGTTATGGCTAATACTGAAGTCAAACTTTCTGATATTCCCTATATAGTCAGGAATTGCAGAGGCACATAGGGCATGCATGTGGTGGTTTTACCCAGCTGGGCAGCTGAACTCTACCACAGCCATTCTCTCACTCCTCCTCCTCAAAGGAAAACGGGGGAGAAAATACAATGAAAAGGGGCTCAAGGGTTTAGATGAGGACAGGGAGATCCTCAACAATTATTGTAATGGACAAAATACACTCAGCATAGGGAGATTAATATAATTTACTGTATATCACTAGCAGACCAGAACAGTGAGAAACTAAAATAAAAATAAAACCACCTTCCCCCCATTCACCCTCTTCCACCTCTTCCCCCTGAGCGGTGCAGGGGAACAGGGAATGGGGGCTGCGGTCAGTCCCTGACACTTCATCTCCACCATTCCTTCTCAGTCCCTCTCTGCCCCTGCTCCACGTGGGGTCCCTCCCACGGGATGCCGTCCTTCCTGAACGGAGCCTGTGGGGGCTGCCCACAGGCAGCAGCTCTTCAAGAACTGCTCCTATACAGGTCCATACCATGGGGTCCATCCATCCCCCAGGAGCAAACTGCTCCAGCACGGGTCCCCCACAGGCGGCAGCTCCCCGCAGGCCCCTGCTCCTGTGTGGGCTCCTCTCCATGGGCTGCAGCTCCGGCCCGGTGCCTGCCCCTGCGGGGGCTCTCCATGCCCTACAGCCTCCTCCAGGCCACATCCACCTGCTCCACTGGGGGCTCCTCCACGGGCTGCAGCGTGGAGATCTGCTCCGTGTGGGACCCATGGGCTGCAGGGGGACAGCCTGCTCCACCAGGGCCTCTCCACAGCCTGCAGGGGAACTGCTGCTGCCTGCCTGGAGCCCCTCCTGCCCTCCTGCTGCACTGACCTGGGGGCTGCAGGTCTGCTTCTCACTCCTCTCTCCCACCTGCTGTTGCACAGCAGGTTTTTCCCCTTTCTTCAATCTGCTCTCCCAGAGGCCCACAGAGCATCACTTCCTGGCTCAGCTCTGGCCAGCAGCAGGTCCCTTTTGGAGCCAGCTGGAGCTGGCTCTGCTCACAGATGCCACCCCTGTGGCCCACTGCTACCAAATCTTTGACATATAAACCCAATGCAATGCATAAACTGAACTATGGGTTACAGCAATACTCCACATTTGCAAGCTGATTTCAGACATCCACAGTGCAGATCCATAGGAACTGAAGAGAAACTTTCTTTTTCTCCTGTGGTTTGAGGCTGATTCACTTTGGCAGTGACCAAGAGTTATCATCAGAAGTCTACTTGACTACGTAAAATGAGATGGATTTATTTTATCTACATGGTGGGCCTATCCTACTTTGTAACTGACAAGCACCTGCAATGCATAATAACTTCTTACAGATGATACAAACTAGTAACAGTGGGTGAATTTCTAAGTTATAATTATTAGTTTTTAAAATAATGCAAATGACTACGCTTTTCTAGCTCCATTCATGCATAACCACAGATAACTTATATTATATGTCACCAAAAATGCTCTGGATGTATTTTTGTGCATAAGAGAGAAATCTGTCCCACCAAGGTCACAAAGAAAATGGGGAGGGCAGAGCAGTGAAGAGGAACCACCCAATCTCCCGTTCAGCCTTGTGCTTACCCCACCAAGCCATTCTTAAAACACAAAAGTAAGTGTAAATTCTTACTATAAACTATGCATTTGAAGTTCTAACATTGGTCCTGTTGAAAAACCACCTTTAGAATTAGGTGTTGCCAAAGAGAAAATGTCTTTTTAGTTTAAAAAACCTATTGCTTGTGACCCGTCCCTGCCTGGCAGCTGTTTCCTGATGTGGGGGCTTCAGGAGGGTATGAGACCTCATGGAGAGTGATATGGCAGAACCATCAGGGGCTCAGAGCAGGTTTTGTAGTCTGCCTTTCATATTATGCCCTCCTCAGATCAATATCTGTCCTCCAAGATCAGACCCTGGTCCTAACACACAAGTGCAGATTTACCAAAGTGCTAAAGGGTCTTTTTCCCACCCCATCTCCTCATTTTATAAGGGCAAGGTAGAGCAGGGCAGAGACTGAGTAGGGCACACACCAGTTCTATGGAAGCCCCATGTCTGCAGACACCACTCCTTGTCCCCCCTCTGCTGCTGCTCTCAAAACACTTTTGGGCAGAGGGGATGCATGACTGCTTTCCTCACTCTGGCTGACCCACAAGAGATAGCACCCCCAGGGCATACTGCTGTGCCTTTGCCATGTGGATCAAGCCATGCTGCTTCCTGGCCTTTTCATGATCATTTCACAGTACTTTCCATATGACCCATCTATCTATCCACCCCCATCTATCCTATGCCTCTGCACTGTGTGGAGGGCTTCTCTTTTAGAAGGAGAAAAGAAGAAATTCTCTGACATTTCTGAGGTATACAGAGAACATGTGTGAGCACACACCCTTTCTGCTGCATTCAGATTTGGGAGCAGAAAGCATTTCTACAAAATAGATTTCCATACTTGCTCACATGGCAGCTAGGGGGAAATTTCTGATGGAAGCAAAGCTGCATTCCTGCTCACACAACAAAGCTGTGAGGGCACCAACCTCCTCACCATAAGCAGCATACATTTACAGGTCTTTTACAATGCAAACTCCAGTATGTAAATACATACTGAAGGCTTTTGAGACTGAACATTATTGAACCACCATGCTGATGACTCAAAGCAGCTGTAGTCTATTGTGTAAATACATGCACAGGGAATTTTCCAGGTCCTCCCTCAGCACTCTCAGTATGCAAATAGAGTGCTTCAACACCCAGCATGAGACGATCATTTCTGATTCTTCCGTTTAGAGCATTCCCCAAAGGTGGCCCTGGACCATCTATTTTTTGGAACAACATCAGTGATATGCACGTTTTGCTTGTAAAGAATGAAGCTGTTACTGAATCAGAGAGAAAGGAAGCCATCTAACATACTCAGGCCAAAAGAAGACAAACCCATTCTTACCAGCTAGATATCAAACACAGTAGCTTTATATATCCAGTGAAAATGCAGATACTGGCTTTGGTATGTAATAGCTGTGCAGATGGAGAAGTCTCCTTGGTGGTTTTCACTGCTTCTCTGGAAAATGGGGCATGGCTCTCCCTCGGCTCAGTTTGCTGGCGGGCAGCCCTCACCCCCCTCCTCTTGCACGCTGTGGTGGATGGCAGTGGGCTCAGGAGGCACGTGGATCTGTCAGCGTGCTCACAGGAACACGTCCTGCTGCTCAGCTGTGTTACCCAAACTAATCCTCCTACAAAAGCCCAGCAAGGAGCTGAGAACTTCAGTATGCTTTTTTGCCTCTGTTAACCCCACAAAAAGCATTATCTGGGAAAAGTATAATGCAACTTGTGCAGGACTGTGGTCCTAGACAGCTCCTGTACTCCAGTTTCCTTGCTGCCTAAAAGGGTAACCTAGCTAACTGGCTTTATTGAATCTCTTCCTGGGTACAGGGTGCTGATGCATCAGCTAATAAAAACAGAAGTGAAGCCAGCACTTACATAAAATGACAGTATCAGGAGGAGGCAGGGTGCTTTGTGTTATGTGTCACAGCTCATAACAGTGTGCAGTGGTTGACATCTTTATTAGCTTCATGGTAAATGAGTATGTGTATGCACATATCTATGTGCATATGTCACAAGGAAAAGGAAGAAAAAAAAATGTATAGAAGGTAACATTAATGTTTATTTCTATATATTATGGATTAAAAAACTATTGTAAAATAGTTACAATTTTAAAATATTTTATTATACATGGACAGCAGTGTGTAGAAGGCTTGAACAGAATTCTATTTTAATGCTGTTTTACTGAGATTCATTTTTAAATTACATATTTGAAAATGATTGGCTTAAAGTTTTTACAGATTCTGATGGTAAACTGAGGTCAAGCTACAATCTGCAGAAAAGTACAGTATAAATGAACTAAAGAAAACTAATTTCAACCATTTCCTGTAGAGCATAACTGGTAGAATACATCACCTCCAAATGCAAAAATAAAATGATCAGCAAAGACATTATTCACTTAAGACCCACCACAGAGCTAAAGACAGAAGTACATGCTGCTTTTTTAAACAAGTCAGAAATCCATTTCACAGTGTTAATGACCTCTCAATGGCCACTTCATATTTAATCAACAAGCTAAAAAAGTATTTGATGTTGATCATATCCTTCTGTTGTTCATTTGGGTGAATCAAGTATAGAAGAGAAGATTCTGAAATCAAACCAGTGTAACTACTCAAAGCTAAACATATGCTAAACTGTTCAGCGAGGCCAAAGCAAAGGTGATTATTCACTCCAGGGAGTACGTGGCTGTGTCATCTGCTCTGCTCCTATTTGAGCCTGTTACCTTGCAAAACTCTTCTCTACACATACCTCCTCCCATTCTGAATTATCATACTAAGGACCTTGGTGCCAACCTTCACTGATTC
This sequence comes from Oxyura jamaicensis, assembly GCF_011077185.1. Taxonomy (NCBI): domain Eukaryota; kingdom Metazoa; phylum Chordata; class Aves; order Anseriformes; family Anatidae; genus Oxyura; species Oxyura jamaicensis. The sequence continues at coordinate 73,411,230 of NC_048895.1, read as the reverse complement.
CCATAAGAGCCAGGTCTTTACTTTTCAAAGGTTTTTCCTGCTCTTTTATTAATCTATTTGTTTCTGAAAGTGAAATACTGCAAGCCTAGATGAAAACTACACCTGCTTCAGTAGACACTGTGCAAGCATCTTCTAACAGCTCTGCAGATTTATTTCCATATTGACCTAATTAGCATTTCTTCTATTTAACTTCTAAGTGTCCGTAAGCCAAGATAAACTGAACTAAATACCATGAAGCATCCATGATATTTCAGCCAAGAACAGGAAACTCATTTAAACATTGACCTCAAGTAGGCACAAGCCTAAGATTTTGGAACCGAAAGATTAAGGAATTTGCACTCTGCTTTTTTAAAAGTTGGGAATTTACTTAACAGAAAGCACTTCATGAATTAGATTTTAAAAAGTCTTAGAAACCAAAGGTTTTTGATAAAATAACATATTCATATTCTATTCCCAGAAATGCAGTAGCCCTGATACTGTAAGTTTTAATAGCAGTTCATGATGTTTTTTTCCTCTTTCATTTTGGAGCTCGTTTTAAAGATTTTAGATTTTATCTGTGAATTATTTTTAAAGAGTATTGTGGTGATTGATGCAAATATCAGAGACTGCATGCTTTTTGGGTTCTTCTTTTGTTGGGTGCCGTCTTACTTTGTTAGACACTAGCAACATCTAGTGGCACACTGGCTCTGCATGCTCTTAAAAATTGCTTGTGATCAAAGAGAAGAATTAAGATGATAATCAACTGTGATAGGTTTACACACACACACACACTCTCACTGGATGTAGGAAGCATTATCCCAGACAGTGTGGGGAACTAAGTACACACCTTTACAGCATATTCATTATATTCAGAGTGGAATCTTTAACCTGAAGTGTAACCTGAATTTAGGCACTCAAACTGATAAAGAGAACTGTTGAGTACCTTACCTTGATTTTTTGCAGCTGGACCCATGGTTAAGACTTCATAGTCTGAGTTTATCCAAAAGCGTATTGTTTGTAGAAACTTCAGCATTCAAATAGGAGAAATATTGCGATTTTATTTTATTTATTTTTTTTTTTCTGAAACAGCACTCAGTTTCTCTATCTGTGTAGCTAGGAACTATTTGCAAAAGACTGGACATTCTGCCTCAAGTAGTTAATTCTTACTTTTGTCTGTAGTCTCCCTGATTTCAATAGGAATCAATTCTATTCAATTGATTTCACATTAAATCAATTTCAATTACATGCTTGAGGAGCTGGGTTTGTACCTTAGACTGTTTGGGCAAAATTGCTTTCATCTCTTTGTGTTGTTTTTCTAACATCCTCAGCACGAAACCTACCCTGTAAGTTATTCAGGTTTGGTTTATACTCTCTGAAGAAGGAAAAAAATATTGTGAGTATCACATTCAGGTGATGCTCTGGTACTAAGATTTAAGAGAATATTATTTAAGTAAATGGACTGAAATAGCTGAATTTCATTTCTAAAGTTAAACTTGCAATAATGAGTAAGGTTATTAAAATGTTATAAAAGCATTTTTATATACTATTTACATACTATTTTTAATTATATAAAAATAGTATGCTGGCAGAATATTTTTGTGACTAAGTTTTTGCAGAAGGAAAACACAGGGAGCTGATGGGAGGGCATCAGGTTAGATCATGGGTAAAAAAAAAAAAAAAAAAAAGAAGCTGAAATTTTAAACTCTTTTAGCTGCTGTTCCTTGAGTGCTGGAAGATTTTTTCCCCTTCATTGTAGTTTAGCAATTTTGTACAGTATTTTGTTCATTCAAAGTATAGAAACTGAGTGGGACTAAAAATGAGAGTTTGTCTTCCTCATCCAGACTACAAACAAAAACAAGCCATGGAAGACTAAAAGTTAATAATTTTAAAGTCCTGGAGAGATTGTAACCATAAATTGTAACCATAAATACCCATTTAATTCACTTGCTACAATGAATACTTTCTGATTAACAATTAGTTCAAAACACAAAATGTTTTAATTTTAAAATGTCCCTAGTCTATTTAAAATAATTTTATTCCATTAATAAAGGGATTTAAAAGATGAAATTTCTGCAATTAAATAGCATTCCAATTTAAGAAAATTTCCATTTCCATCCACAGCAGTTTAACACAAAGATTAATAAAAGTATCAGACAATAAATAAGAAATGTTATTTGACAATTTAATGATAAAATGTTAAATTAAGGAGTAGCATTGCATAGGTTTAACATGTAGTTTACATTTATTTGCAAATCAACATGTCTCTGTAGTTAACAACTGTCCTGGTTTTAGTTAGGATAGAGTTAATTTTCCTCCCAGTAGCTGGTAGGGTGCTATGTTTTGGATTTAGGGTGAGACTAATATTGATAACACGTTGATGTTTTACTTGTTGCAGAACAGTGCTTACACCAAGCCAAGGACTTTTCAGCTTCTCGCTCTGTCCTGCCAGCAGGCAGGCTGAGGGTGCAGCAAGAGCTGGGAGGGGACAGACCCAGGACAGCTGACCCAAACTGGCCAAAGGGGTATTCCATACCATCTGATGTCATGCTGAACAATATCTAGGGGTGGCTAGCCGGGGTGGGGGGCCGGCTGCTCGGGGTTGGGCTGGGCATCTGTCAGCAGGTGGTGAGCAATTGCATTGTGCATCACTTGTTTGTACATATTGCTATTATTACTATTATTATTTTATTTTCTGTCCTAATAAACTGTCTCTATCTCAACCCACAGGCTTCAGTTTTTTCTCGTTTCTTTCCCCCATCCCAGAGAGGGAGGGAGGAGGGTGAGCGAACGGCTGTGTGGTGTTTAGCTGCCAGCTGGGTTAAACCACAACAACAACAAATAAGAATCAAGTATTTTTGAGGAAAATCATTTGAAAGTATAAAAATGGTGCAAGACTAAAACCAGTAATTAGTTCAGTCAAGATTTCTTGCCTTGTGATAGAAACTGTGGCTAAAATCACTTGACATATATAACCTACAACAATACTATATACAATATTTTTAAGCAAGAGTACTGAATCTTGCTTGCTTTTCAAGTTTCTTCAGCTCAAATTGAGCCTAACAGGCAAATTCTTAATAACATGCCCATGTGTTTGTCACAAACTAAACAGACCGTGACAAACATCATACCAACACAATGGCCAAGAAACACTGGACAGTATCTAATAGGAGGAAAATAATGATAAGGTTGTACCAGAGCTACAGAACTCCTCGAAATAAAGATAATGCTGTAGAGGTGCTCCTTCACCATGGGATGCCAACTGAGTACTGCAACCACAGGCGATACGACAGGGAAAGAAGAGTTGAGCTCCTCAGCTTCATTGACAAGCCCAGTTCTGATGGGCACTCCACAAGAATAAAGACATGTATTTACTTTGTAAATATATCAGAACAGCTACCTGAACAACATTTTTAAACTGCAATATTATCAAATCCAGTACAGTCTAAATGCTAAACTCTAGGTCCACATTCTGGCATTCTACATTATCTCTGTGAAACCTTGGGAAAGAATGACCAGTTCCACTTCATGCAAATATCAGGGCACAGTTATAAAGACTGGCAATATCTCTGCCCTGTGATGAAAGAGGGTATTCATACCATCCAGCTTTAGCCATCTAATTTAAACAATTATTCTCTCTACAGTTTTGCAATGACCAACAGAGAGAGAGAAACAGTGGTTGTTTTTTTTGTTTGTTTTTTGTTTTTTGTTTTTTTCCTCTGGAGGTGACTCAGACCATGTAAATCAGAGCTCTCTGAAGAGCCTGACAATAGGAAGAGTTTGGGTAATAGGCTGATCATATCCGCTGCCTAAGACTGGATGATGTGAACACTTCCTTAAATCTTTTCAGATTGATTCAGCTGCTCATTATGAGCCTATTGTGCATGAACAATTTAAAGTGTAAAACTTGGTTTGGTTTGAAACATTTCCCTTTCCTTCTATCTGGAAAAAAAAAAAAAAAAAAAAAAAAAAAGTATGATTTACTTCATATATTTAAATAGGATTCTTTGTAACCCAAAGGCTGCTGAAAAGATTCTGCTGAATCCAACTACTCTCTCATGCATGGAAAGCTATGTCATAAAGGTGAATGTTACAGGAATTAATGAAAGTATAAAAACAGAATTTTATAACAAAACCTGATCCGAAACCTTCCAATGACCTCTCTGCAAAGCATTAGCTTCAAGCCCTATTCAGATATAAATCTATTTAAACACATACTGAGCATAAGCGTCTTTGGGAGTTGAATTATTGGGCCTGACAAATTTGTAGGAGATTATAAGCATATGGATAAAGACAACCTGAGAATACGTAACTACTACAGCTAAGTGCATTCAGAAGTCTTTCTATCAAGTATTATATTACAATCCCTTCACTTTTTCCAATAACTTTCTTAAGAGGAAACAGTATCTTAATTATCTGCAATGTTCAATATCTGAGAGAATTTAGTATATTGCAATATTAACATTATAAGTTCACGATGTCGTCATTCTCAAAATCATTGTCATTAGCTTAATTTAGTCTGCGCTATTTTCTGTCCTTTTCATAGTCTGTACCACAAGAGATGAAAACATTCTGATGGTCTTTAGACTCTGTGGAAGATTAATTATTTTCTCCTCTGTCTTATCTTGTACCACAAAGTTTAATGGTCTGATACTGTTGTCCATGTTTGAATACTCAGCAATAGGCATGTTTTGTCAAAGACACTTACCTAATGGAATAAATAAATTGTAAAAAGAGTATATTATGGATTTTCAGTGTAGGATTCTGATGGTTCTCGATATATATATATGATATCAAAACCAGGAGTTTGAACTTTGCCATTAGCAATAATCTAGGAATTTTGTTATATATTTAGTGACGGTAATCATGTAGCAAAGTATTATTGGAAATCAAAAATAACCCAGATTTACTAAGTTAATTAAGACCCAGTGCTAGCATTTGTTGAGTTGCTCCTGATGGGTGAAACCTTCCCTTTACACTATGAAAAAGAACTTATTTAATAGCCTTGTAAGCTTTACATAATATTGGAAAATACTACATTTTAATTGTGTGTTGCCTGTTCCTATTTCTTTTTTTTTTATATAAAAATCCAGTAAGATTGTAAATACAAAACAAAACAAAACAAAACAAACAAACAAAAAAATTTGGACTAAACTGTGATAAGACCAAATAGTTCACATGAATTTGGTTACAAGTTATTGTAAAATCAGCTAATCTGAATTTTGATTATACACGGAAAACAGGGTAGTAGAAGTTCTAATTAACTAGAGGGCTAGTAGAGCGAGTATAAAATCTGAAATTTGCTAGTACATCAGATATATTTTCTGATGATAAATCTATTTCCAAAATGAAACTAAGCAGAACTCAAAGTCGCAAGTAATTTTAATACTGTACATTAATCAGTTTTAAATAAAATATTCTTATTTGTGAAACACAGAAAATATATAAACTTTAGTGTTGTCTCAAACTGAAGCAATCGCTCTCTTGAAAAGGATTATTGTTTCATTTATGCTCTGCAAAAATACAAGTGAAGTCACTTGCTGTCTCTCCCTCAATCTCTCTCTCAAAATATTTAAGACTTGAGAATACAGTCATCCAGCATGGCATTTTTCTCTTCTGAAATAACACCTTTGCCAGTTGGAAGGACAGAAATAGGGGAGGAACAGAAGGGGAATCACCTGAGGCTAGCACTTAACGACAGAGAAAAGGAGGGTAAAATGTCATCCAAAAATACCAAAACCAAACAGTAAATCTCAGGTGCATGTTGGGGTGAATGGAACAGATGAACAGATGAGAGGATCTCTGGTGGAGGGAATAGATATTTTTTTGCTGAAATTTTAATTTCCTCTAATTCAAAACTACACAAATTTCCAGGGTTATTTATTTCCTGTCCATTTCAAACCCCACCATGTTTCAATCCAGAATAACTTCAAAGTTATTCTGGATTAACAAGGTTTAGGACAGATTTTCCAAATGCCTAGATTTCCAAATGCCAAGGTTTATAACAAAATTATTCTGGATTAACAAAGTTATTCTGGATTAACAAGGTTTAGGACAGATTTTCCAAATGCCTAGATCTTCTCAAGGAAACCCTTCCACAGCTAAGGGGCTCAGCTCATCATACTCTTCAAAGATCCTCAGTCCACAGCTGATCATAATGTTTGGCCACATGTATGGAAAGAGAACTGTGCAAATCCTCAGAATACTGTTTTCAGAAATAACTAAGGACATACAGGGTGTTTTCAGTGCACAACTTGAGATGCCCTGAGTGTCTAATTTTCAGAAAATAACATTTTCTTGCTTTTTTGGGTGCACAAAAACTACATTCCTAAAATCATAAAATGTTTCTGATATCTTGTTCTACTTCACCCCACTCAAACAGGTTAGCATGAGATTACATCACATCCCACACCTCAAAGCTTAAGCAAGCAGTCACTGCAAAGTCTGTAGTCCCGATGAAGCAAAACTTCAGTCACCACTTTATCAGGAGAGAGAGTATTGAAAGGGATCAGTAATGAAAGAATAACTCAGGTACATTCTTTGCAGAAATGTGATAACAAATCGCTTCACTAAGCACAGAGGGTTTTGTATTAATGACAGACAGGTGATGAAATTCACATCACTAATACAAGGGTATATATTTATATCACCATCTGATGCTATTATTTGGAAAATTTCTAATAAAATAATATGGTTTTCAGTCATCTAACTGGATATAATTATTGATCACATGATCTCATTCAAACCTGTTCACCATATCAAATCCACTAATTATGTCCAGTCATATGGAGTCATATAGAGTCATATAGAGTCATATGATAGTTCTTAAATGCAAAGTGTGTTTGTGTGAATGTATACGCAAACAGGGGAGAGAGAGGGGCCAGAAAGAGTATGTCACTTAGGCATATCATTATAAAAAGGATATCTTATTATTTGGCTTGATCTGTTTATTTGTGCTTAAAAACCTCAACTGTCCTGCATTTATAGAAATCCTAGCAAAGTATTGTAAAGTGACATTGAACAGGCCTGAAAGCCATCTACTCAGTTCATACTCTCATGGCAATGTTTTATAAAATGTTGAGTTTCATCAGCCCCTGAATTGAAAAGATTGATTTGCTTGTCATGTTGAATAGAGTCTCAAAGAAGTCTAAGGAATGACTGACCCTGAGCAGAGCTGCAACAAAGTCTTATGGGCATCAAGCAGAAGGCAGCTCAAGATTTCCAAGATAACTCAAATTGTCTCAGTTATGAAAAAGAGCGACATAGCTCACTGTGGACTGAAAGGCTCAAGAGGATTTTCATAATTAAGACTAAGAGAAAAGCTTCTTTAAAAGCTGCATTTGCATAAATACAGTTAAATCTCCACTTGCACATGCTTGACAGAAATATATATATATATATATTTGTTTTTATATTCATTTTTACTTTCACTTTTAATACAGTTCTTCAAACTTAAGCCACACTGGAATCTTGATGAATGAAAGAGAAGGAAAAATGAATTGGTGCTGACTTCTCATAGTGGGTGTGCCAGCACTCATGATGCATAGTCACACACCTCAGGTTGCAACAGTCATAGGATGGGAGCATCCTGTGGGGTGTCCCTGAGGGGTGTAGTTAGATCCTATGTCACACAAGCTGATGGTCCTGATGCAATATTTTATTTATTTATTTATGTGTTTTTTTGTTTTTTTGTTTTTGTTTTTTTTTTTTTGCATGTGAACAGGAAAATACTCTTAAAATTAACTAAGTTGCTTATAGACGTGAAGTTCCAGATTCTGATGATTTTAGATCAGGGAGAAGATGAATAACCAAAGGAAATCCATTTGATTATAGTTCAGGTATTGCTTTTCAAAAGGCAATGGCTTGTTTAGACCTGATGGATCAGCAAAATAAAGTAAGCAAGTAGAAGAGCACTGCCTGAGATATAAAAGGCAGTTGTTCCTGTGGACCAGGCGCTGCTTCACATAGGTTACTAAGAAGCAGGAAATGCCTGTCTCAGCTGTTGACTGACATTGCAGTTGCCCATCACTGTGTGCCTAAAACACTTTAACTGTTCATTAAGTCCATTAAACTCAGGAGGTGAGGTTGTGTGAACCTAACTCCAATGTAAATAGAACACACAAGTCACATGCATCTATTTTCAGACCATTATTTCAAATCTGGCTAATGAAGAACAAGTGCTTTTACACCAGTGCATTCCAAGGTTGAGTTGTTTTATAGTGTGCAATCCCAATCACCTCAACTGGCTGCATTCCCACGGGCAAGGCAAAAGCTAGCCATTAAATTGCTGTATAAAGTGATAGTGTGACTTCTGGCAATGTTCAAATTAAGGTTGTGTCAGCAATAGCCTTTCCATTACAAACCCCCATTTTTCAGGGGCTTTTATGCCTTGAGATAAAATCCACCTGTAATTCTTCATTCAGTGCCTCAACTCAATGGTGAAGTTTTTGCATCCATCACATTGTCTTTTTTTTTCTTACTGATTCACTTTCAGCACTAAACACAAAATATTATAAAAGAGGTGCAGTTAAAGAACTCTGGCAATTGGAACAAGTGGAGCTTCTTTCATTTCTCAAGTGCTGAAAAAGAAATGGGATAAGGCCTCAAACATCCTGCTGGCAACTCTTCCCTTTTCACCTGAGGCTAGCTAGCACGCATCAGCTATTCTAAGCTAAAAACACAGCCGAGACAAAGTCTGTACCCTTGTGCAAAGTTACATTCTGCATTGCCTTCCCTGTATTTTTACCTCAGGCTACTTGAAATACATAGTACCCTGAGGTAAAACACAGCTTTTGTGGTAACAAAGACAAGCCTTATCAAGGATCTCAATCCCTCCAAACATTAGAAATAAGTTTGTTATAGAAGAGGCATTAACAACCTCAAAAGCCATGCATGTAAAAAATATCACCGCCCTCATAAGAATGAATGGCCTTATTGGCATATTTTGCTTAATGCCCAACCTCACAGACAGCTCAGGCCTCTTAGCATGCAAAGCAGCTAGCTGCCCTTAAAAGCTGGCAGGTGCTGGGGCCCACCTGCAACAGTACAATTGTTTTCTTGCTTCAATTGAGATGATCTGTTACCTTGTCTGAGCACACGCTTTAACATCCTTAGACGGTGGTTCATTAAAACTCAGTGCTGGGGTTGGTGACTAAGATGTCTTTTATATAAGAAAATGTAAACTGAAAAAAATAATCAAGCAAACAAGCAAAAAAGCTTGAGGCTGATCAGAGGAGAGAAAAATATCCACCTCTCCTACTAGCTGCATGCGTGTATCCCAGCTGCAGCACCCGTGGTGCTTCCAGAGCTGCTGCCCCTCGGCACAGAACCCATGGGGCCAGGTCCGGTTACAAAAGCCACATGGTTTCTGTTGTCACCTTGCACCTGCAGCTGTGTTAATCAAGCTGCCATGCCCCATAAAGAGCCCTGCAAACACTGTGGCACTGGAGTAAGGGCACGGCAAGTGTGCACTGCTCCTGACTCACCAGGAACCTAAATGGTGATGCAGGTGGGAGGACTGTAAGCCTAAAATCCAGCATCTTCCAGCCCCAGCCCTTTCAATAGCTTGTGGCTTGCCCGTTCAAACCACTTCATCAAAGTTAAGGAGAGAACTACTGGAGAATTTTCTGTCCACATTTTTTTATCAGAAAATGTGGTCACTGAATTACATTTCCTTTAAGTGATATTTTGAATTTGACAACACTCTTGTGGTTTTTTTCCCCCATCAGAAAATTCAACCACCATATTTTTGCTCCGGGTGGAAATGACTCTGATATAAACACTTCAGTTCTGTTTTGAAGCTGAGGCTTGACATCTGCATACAGCTTTATACAGCCAAGTCCTACCACCCTGTATATTCTAGCTCTGATCTCAGTTTCTCATGTTAAAACCTTTTCATTTTCTATAAATAAATATTTCTGGAGCACAGACTTGAAAGTCTGGTCCAATGAGTGGAAAAAAAAAAAATTATTCAGAGAGAAGCAACTCCAGCAGACAAGAAAGCGTCTGTAGCCAAGAGGTTTGTACCAAGGAGGAATTGAAAAGAAGAAAGCAGAGACCAAACAGATTCGTTCAACGTTTGTCTGTGCCGACTGTTGCTGAACTTTGACTGCAGAGTTAGCATTGCCCAGCAAAGAGAGAAACCCTCCAGCCTCTTATAAATCAATAACTTGAGCATTCCAGCATTTATTCTTGTGTGCTGTGTACAGCTGTTTTCTTATGTCCTCTGGTGCTGCAGCCTCGTGCTTCGCCATTCTGAAAGATGCTGTAAAATGCTCCTTTCCCTTTTAATTATTTCAATTATTTTAGGGTGGCATCAGCAACACTCAAGACACATTTAAATGAGACTTCTCATTGTGAACAGGAACGAGTGTTTAGTGGGAGCTCAGCATGGTAAACAAATACCCTGACCTTGAAAATTTTCAAAGCCAATGGATACAAGAACGAATACAAATATTTATTTATATGAAAATTTACTGCACTTGGCTTTATCATTCTGAGTTAGCCACATTTCAATTTTCCTAAATATGCTCAGAAACCATGCTTTGTGACAGAAAGAAGAACGGTGGATATTGTTGCCATGGAAACAAAAGCATTTTTCTTCTGCTCCAGAAATGTTGTCTATTAGAGACCAGCAAGGGAAAAAAATAACATATGTATATAATTAATTTTACTCTCTGTCATGTTTTTCTGATTTCAAGAGATTGTTTCTGATAAGGCTTTCAGAAACAGGGACACTTAACCACACTGGGAATCTTTACAGGCAATGGAGTGCACCGTTGCTAATGTAGTGAAGCGAAGGTGTTTTTCTCCTTGCTATACCCATGCTTCAGTGGGAATTTTATTTCCTCGCTTGCTGTTGTATTGGATAAGACATTCAGATAGGAGCTAGATCTGCATTTTATATTTGGGGCTTAGAGCTATTGCCTCTTGATGTATTGCTGTTAACCGTCCAAATAAAAATGAGAGAGATTTTTTATGAGCAGACAGTTTGTTAAAATGCGGGTGATCACTGCTTATTCCCTAAAAGCTTTGCCAGCTTATTCTTTCTCAGACCGTGCTTCTTCCTTTGTTCTACATAAATATGACCATGGACTTTATTCCTTGGGGAAAAGCTATCATTTTCTTGAAAGATGCTGTGAGTTTTGGCATTCACAAAAATTAATTTTACCATCAGACCTGACATATCTACAATCCCCTTCATATACATCTACATGCAAAAAAGCACTTAAGCACGATCTCCATTTGAATACCAGTCTGGTCATCTTGACTTTGTGCAGGAAAAGAACCATTATGATTTTTTAAAATCAATTAATATGCATATTCTTATGAAAGTTTTTGTTTTGACCTCACAGCCGTGCATATGATGTGCTTCATTGCTGATGGGGATGCATACTGGAATACTCAAATATCTTCTACTGTTTCATCTTCCTCAGTTTTGGAAGTAGTAGATACTTTGTGCTCCTCTTTTATTCCAGTACATCATAGGTAATTATGTGATTTCTTATTAGCTTTTGTTGATTAGAGCTTATTTGGTGCAGTTACTTGTGATTCTGCAACGCATCATCCCTTTGATTTCTTTCCTAATTAATTGAAGAGTCTGATGATCTACTTCCAACTAGTTTTTAAGTACCCTCAATTATTTTTTGTTTGGGAATTGATTTAGAGTTGAAACATGTCTCAACAAATTGCAAGACATAACAACCCAAAACTGTATGAATTAACAAATATTAATGCATACTTAACTATTCTAGATAACAATATTTGTACACACACACAGAGGATGCTGCTACAGGCTGAAATTAGAAGGCAGAAACAATACAGTATATCAAGTCTGTATTTCTCTAGTAAATTCAAAGCAGGATAAGGGATATATTCCTTTCAGACTAATTCCAGAATCTGCTATGATAGGAGGAGTTTCTAAAAGATCATTGTGCCAACAGAGGTTTTGTGTTTAGCTACCATTACCCAAATAACATTCAATATGAAGCATCTCTCCAAATGTTTTGATTACTGTATCCACCTTTAAAAAACTAAAAATAAAAAGACTATATACTTTTAATTTCTCCTGTTTGTGATTCAAATTATGTTTTATAGATTTGCCAAGTCATGCAAAGAAATATCAACTCATGTTCTGGGCACATCATAAATCTTTACAGGAAAACAAAACAAAACAAAACAAACAACAACAACAACAACAAGTGTTTAGAAACCCTTTAGAGCTGCTAGAACATTAAGTGGTGTTGTTTTTCAGTGTCTTCCATCCATGAAGCTACGTTGTAGTATCAAAGATTCAGCTGTACAGACATCAGAATAAAATAAAATAAAATAAAGAAAAAGAGGGGAAGGATAGAAATCCAGCTTTGACCTTAGATGGTTTTAAAACCTACTCAGAATATTGTACCTTCATCAATGATTAAATGTCACTCCCTTTTAAAATGTATGAAGCTCTTATTTTTATCTGGATGACTGTTACTACCTCACACTGAGAAAAACAATGATAAGAATGTGAAAGCCATTCAGACAACTAAAAACAGCCTAAATGTAAACCTTTCCCCAACTCCTTGAAAGAGGATGGCATCCTGAAGGAGGGTAAATGCCGGGAGCCTAGATTTCCCAAAATAATGAGTGCTGTCAGATGCTTGGCTGGCACTGACACTTCAGGAAGCCATCACTCTGGGAGGATAGATGCTCTGAAAACCGGGCACTTTTAGAAAATTTAAAAGAACATACTTGAATACTAGGGTGCCCAAAATTACAGATTTGATTTGATAAAACATATTTTGCCTCTTTCTTAGGTCCCTCATTCTTTACTCTTTGCATGTCTTTTCTTCATTGTTCTGTCTAAAACCAGAAAAAAAAAGGGGGAAGAAAAAAAATCTATGGGACTAGAATAATGTGTGTATATACATATATTAGATGTATACATCCACATCAGTCAGCATACTGATTTTTATATGCTGTTTTGATTGCATCCTTTCATTCTTGTCATTACTGGTTGAAGACATTCCAGAGGGTTTACTTTTGTTTGTTCTGTTGGTTTTGCACATAGCAGAGACTCTGTTAGTAGAAAATACCACTCTGAGTCTGCCCCATTTAAACTAATCCTGTCTGCCTACCAAGAGACTTCATTTGTTCCAGTGAGAGAGACAGGAGTGAATTAAAGAGCAAACATGCTTTTAAATAGGGAAAGCCATAACCATTTCTGCTCCATGTCTTTAAACAAAAATAGGTTCTCTTTATTTTCTGCCTCCAGAAAGAATGAAGAGGGTGCACAGGAGTCCTGAGAGCTCTAGGTTCATGGATCACCCCAGATGAGTGAAAGAGAGGGTATTGCATCTTTTTGGCCTTGTTCTATGCTTTTCAGCAGCAGGGAGTGAGTCTTACAGACATTTCATGAAAAAGCCTATGACAATTTGCCTTGACTGTCATAATCTCCAATGGTTCAAACCACAAATTAGACAGAAAGTAAAATATAACTCTGGTATCACAAACTTGCAGGGACCTGCATTGGAAGGCACGTTAAAGCAGCTGGGTCTCACCTCCCTGCATGGGATCTTTGGCTGCATTTCCATACTGTGAAAAGGTGCATCAGCGAGCCATCTGGAGCAGCCTTTTGGCCATCTCAAGCCTCCTCATCCAAGGGAGTTAGTGAGCTCCCTGGCTGGTCAAACCAGCATCAGGCTGGCGCCCAATGCAAACATGACACATAGGGCAGAAGCAACTGCCAGAGGGATTGCAGTTGACAAAGCTTAGCTCTGTCACACAGAAGTGGAAAAATCAGGGTGTTTTTATGTTTTCATAGAAATACACTTTGTGTAGGGGCATCTAGCATCTGGGGCTGGCTGCCTCCTAGCGATGACCATGCTAGCTAGCTTCAGTGAAGCTGTGAAAGCCGGGAAGCTTTTCTCACTGGGCAAGCTGATAATGCTAGCCATGTGCAAGCTCTCCTTGTGTGGACAGTTTAAGCACTTTCTAATCATATTGTAGAGAAGAGCAGAGACTGCGTGTGGTTTTATTCACAGGGACAATGTTATCAGTCTGTGGGAATGCACTGCAGACTGAAAGCTACAATAGGATGTAGAGATTTCTGAGCTAACTTTAAACAAGGAGCTTGGGTATCAGAAGCAGCCTGGTGTGGCAGCCCAGAGCTCAGTGCAGCCTAATATAATCTGTTTAATTGTGTGTAGCTTACGTGGAAAGCAAAACTAGATTTTATCAGATATATCTAAATGCTTCTTAATAACCTGTGCTTTCATCAGTGTTTTCGCTACACCTTGTTCTTTGTGAGCAGTACTTAGCAGTTTATAGTCCTTCAGAGAGAGGACTGACTGCAGCTGTGAAGCAAAGAGAGCAGTAACTCTGCTTTCTTTCTTTTTAAATATTCAGTCTGCAGACATCCCCTGCTCAGCGCTCTCTGGAAAGGAGCATCGGGCATTTTGCAGGAGATGGAACAAATCTGGAAGAATTCATGGGACTGATTTATAAGGTGTAGGTCCAAGCACAGGAAAGAAAATGGTAATCATAGTAAAAGTGAAAAAAAAAATATATATATATATATATCAGAAGAAAATAGAAATCTCTTAAATAGATGTTAGAGAAAGAAAATATGTGTTTTCACAGGACCTGCTGGTGATGAGGTTACAAAGGCAATATCTGTGTTATACCCCCTGCAGGTATATCTGGAAACAAATGTGGGAAAACACCAAAACATACACAAAATGACACTCATCACAGTTCTTGCATTTGATGTTTAAGTTATTACATCCATCTTTCTTGCTAATATGCAGTCCAAACAACTTGATCTAGACCCAGAAATCCCACTGACATTTGGGTGGAACATGACCAGTCATTTGCCACTGCAAATTGCAGAGTACTAATGGTTGAAGATACTATGTTATTCCATCTGTAATTACTATATAATTTGCAGCATTACAAGAAGATTGTAGTGTAGAAGACAGAAATGAGTGTCTAGTGCCTATTCTGTAATAACATGGAATCTTCTGTGTAGGTTCTCGGTCAAATTTTACCCCATAATTATACAGCTTTTTACATAGTAGTTTGTCTGCACCCGGTAACATAAAGAGGAAACCAATAGCAAAGACTGATACAGGTATATTGGAAGCACAAACTTCTCAAAAGCTCTTCTCTAACACTCTCTGCTAAATTTCTAATACTTTTCAAACTATTTGTTTCAATTTGCATATTTTAAAAATAATCCCCTAACGCCTGAAGATTTAAAGGGGATTGACCTAGATGGGCCTCAGCCTCTTTCTGTTCTAAAGTTTCTTAAAAGGATAATAGTGCTATTCTGCGAGCCGGAAAATGTATCAGTCTTATAGCCTGTGAAGAAAAATGCCTAAACTAAGTATCTTGCCTACTTTTATTTCCTTGTTTTCTCACTATATCTTATCAGGAAGACTACTTCAAAACAGGCATTGTAAATTCTATGGATGCCAGAATAAAATACTCCGGGTCCATAGTTCACTCTCAGAAGATGAAAGAGCCTGGAGAATGGAGAATCCATGCTGCTTTTTCGATAGGTAACTCAGGAACAAAAGCAGCTCCATTCTGAAATATGCCAACCCTACCCACACACTGCAGATTTATAGTTTTGTTTGCACAGAGAAATTTACTGATCACAAATATCGGAAGCCCTCAGCTCACCTTAAGGCACTCAAGGGACCCAAGCACCACGGACACAGCTTAACTCCAGCAAGTGAGGCAGAAATCAAAACTGCCTGGGAGGGCACAGGCACTTGGAGGTGGGGGAGGTGGTGGAGAGGAGAGGGACTGAAACAAAAGAAAATCAGTTTTTAGGGAGCAACTGCGGGATGTCAAATGACAAGGGCACCAACTTCATCCTACGCTGAGTTTAGTGGCATCATTTGCCTTCGTCCTGAAATACAGGTGGGACCTTGGGCTCGGAGGTGACACCTGAACCTCCCAGAGGACAAACAGCATTTCTGTGTGTGGTGGCTTTACCTTGCTGGGCAGCTGAACTACACCACAACCACTCTATCACTCCCTCTCCTCAGAAGAAGACGGGAAGAAGAAAATATGCTGGAAAGGTTAAAAAAAAAAAAAAAAAGGCTCACAGGTTGAGATAAGGATAATTTAAGCAAAGGCCATGTGGAAGCACAGAGAAAGAAGAAAAAAAAATTCTAATTCCTATCAAGAAGAGATGTTCAGCCATGCTCCAGGAAGCAGGGCCTCAGTACATGTAGCAGTTGTTCAGGAGGACACACGCTTCTACAATGAGATCCCCCCTCTCCTTCCCCTTCCCCAGCTTTTATTGCCGAGTGTGACACCACATGGCATGGGATATCCCTTTGGTCCCTTTAGGCCAGCTGCCCTGGCAATGTCCCCTCCCCACCTCTTGCCCTCCCCCAGCCTGCTGGCTCTGGGGGTCTGGAGGCAGCCCTGGTGCTGTGCCAGCGCTGTGCAGCAATTGACACAACACTGCTGTGATACCAACATTACTCTAGCTACAAGTGCACAGCTCTATACAAGCACCTGCAGGGAAAGGTAACTCCATCCCAGCCAGACACAGTACACTATTTATCTCCAGCTGCAGTGAGGGAACACACTGCAGCCACAGCAGCAACCTCTGCCGTTATTTCTTAATTACGCTAGCAGTAGAGGGGAGAGTTGAGTACAAATAAACTGGGATTTGTGGTAGAAATCTGAAAATTTTCATGTGGTTTATAACCACACATAAAACGTTATAGTCCCTCTATAAACTCTTGCAAAGGTTTGCCTTCAGTGATACAGAGAAAAAAAATAATCTTACTATAATTTTAGAGCAATGTAAAATACCATTGATCTGCTATAAAGCGTTCTCCCAGTAGATCAAGATGCATCTTAAAAAAAGGGACGGGTATCATGGTCCCACTTTAAAGAAATAATCTATTGTTTTCCTCCATAAAGAAAGCTTAGAAAGAGAGAGAGAGAAACAGAAAAATAAACTGCTGAACTGTTGTTTTCCATTGTACTCAAAGATACTAAAAGTAGCTGAAATGAAACAAGGTTTTCCACTCCATTTTCTCTATCTTAAATTAAGAAAAAAAAAAGGGGGGGAGAGGGGGGGGGGGCAAAACAAAGGGCCCAGCACTACCTTTGTCTTCATACAATCTGGTTTCCTGAAGCCAGGAGAATATGATAAGGAAGGAGTTTGGGACATGTGCTTCATTCTTGCACTTTCCCTTAAATGCCTGCTAGTTCCTTCTGTGTGACCAGTGGACTGGTTTCAGATTCTTATGGCTTTATGCCATGTTCTTTTTCCATTCAGGAGCTTACAGGTGAGGTGGCACCTCACAGGGCACCAGGTATAGAGCCTCACAGAGCTGTACACAATTTTGGCCGCATAAAGCCCTGAGGGGTAGAAAAAAGTGAATGAGATAGCTGCCATCTTCTGCTCCAGATCCTTTGCATATTTTCTGCAGATTTGAGAGAGGCAATTGCTCAAAGTTAGGTGAGAGGGTGACAGAGTGAACTGTTTCTTTGCTATTCCCAGCAAGATGTCCTGTTGGGGCAAATATACTGTGGTATTTGGGGATGTTGCCATGGCCAGAGGAAAGTGCAGGATACCTCAGCTCATAAGTGCCTACAGCTGTGTCAAGGTTTCAGGATGACTGCAGCTTTTTCTCATATGCATCTGTAAATAACCAGTTTTACCTTCCCAAAGTTATGGTGGCAGAGATATCTAACTGAATCTTCAGTCAAGACCTCTCCCTTGGGTAGAGGGATTTTTGGTCTGTAATGTCCTTCCAATTACTCACAAAAATACTAAAGGCCAAGTGCTCAGTTCTGTAGCTGACACAAAATAATCCAGAAATTTTATTTTATTTCCTTAGGAAATGAACATAGCTCTGACAAGTTACCAGAGTCATCTTAAAAATATGCTGCCTCACACTGATGCAGGAAATCTGTCTACGAAAAGCATGCAAACAATGTGATCTGGAAAATTTTCAGCTGCTTGTAAATTTAATTTGATCTCAAAATAGGAATGTGAGTGCTTTCAAGCAAAACTGAATGAGGAAGATCTTCAGATGCAAGGGGGTGGGACACCAGCAAAACAGATAGCAACAACACAGCCTTTGTTTTGAGAAGGAGACCACCCACCCCGGTGCCACACCTCACACAACATCCATCCCACTCGATAGACAATGCACACAGACAGCCGCTTGCACCAGCAGGGCAAGGCAGGATCCGTGGAAGCTCTCACAGCACTGTGAGATAGAAGGGTTACGCCTGCTCCCCGCTGTGCCCTCCTGGCTTTGCTTATTTACATTATGCATGTGTTACCTCATTTTTTGGGCTCTAGGTCACTTTGAGAAAAAAGCCTTTTGAGAAGAAAAGCAAACAAAGCTGAGGAGATAATACTTTCTAGGGACTGTTTTCTGTACAGTATGCACATCACTGTGCCTCACACAGTCCCCCAGCTGTATCTGATCTCAGTCACAACTTAGGGCGCACAAATGTCTCTGGGAAGTCACGCTACAGAAACACCTTTCTGGCAACACAGCCCTCTCTCTGCTTATGACACCTACAACTGAGAATAACATGATAATCATGTTGTCAAAGTGCTAGGCAGAGTTGAAATGATCAATTTATTGCCAAGAATAGTCCTGAGCAACATGGACATCAGCCCTTCAGTATCACTTGACACGAGACTGGTCATTAGGTTGGATGCCATCAGCATGACCAGATATGACGTAGATATGGCCATACTCTGCACTTCATATCTCTCTAATATATCCCATGAAGAGCACCACTTCAGAGAGGTAGAGTAGCTGAACAATGGATGTAATCTGAATAAAAATGTTGTTCAACTAAATAGGAGGTGGAATGATGCCTTATCCGCCCCCATAAAGATTTCTAACATTATTTCCCATAGGAAAGTAAGCTATGCAGACACATAACAGTCTGGAGTCGGTCGTAGTTTGGTTCTGATATGAAGCAACAGTTTAGAGGGCAAGTGAAGGATCAGGGGAAGGAAGGGCAGCTGTCTCTTCAGGGACAACCCCAGAGCCAGCAGCCTGGTTTTCACACTGTGCAACCATTACAGCATGGCTGTGTAGCTACAGTATGTGGCAAGGAGCACTGAGATGAGTTCTAGAGAAAGACCAAATACACAAAAACAATTGCCATATGTGCAAATAAATGTAAAACTGGCTGAAGGCTCAAAGGGATAACCCGAGGTCAAATTAGCAAAATTTTGAAGGTCATTTAATTTCATTAACGCAAATGCAGCAGCTTCAAGTAATTTTTAAGCGTGTTTTGCCTATAAAATGTATGTTTTCATTAAATGCATCATTACTTTTATGGCCTCTGCAATCAATCTCCCTTTTCCTCCTTTTTAAACATGAGAAACCAATCAGACATAGACACAAACATTTATATTGATGAGTTTCTCTTTAAGTGTGTGTGATAGCTTAGAGGCAAGAGAATGAGCTATCATTTCATGGCACATGATAAAAGAGATTATTTTAACTACCAGAGAAGAGACACACTTTAGAATACAAGGCCTGACACCGGAGAGGGGGGAAAGTATCCACAGGTGATGGGAGAATAATAAACTATTTTTCTTACTTATGTATTTATCTTCCTTTTAGTAAGCATTGCTCAGTCAGTATAGAGCTCAGTGCCTACAAACACTACTCTTTTTGTACAGTAGCTACACAAAATATGTAGACCTGCATAAAATGCACAGGCCTGCCATTTCAATTCCTCTCTTCTGTTTCTTCCCAAAACCATGAAACACATTATCATTTTATCTCCAACCATGACATCAACACTTCATCAAAGTCCCTCAATCAGAGACCCCTTCTAAATACTTTATTCAAATAAATACAATGAGGAAGGTATTTGGTGTCAATAAGAGATGCCACTTTCCCCTAACCTGACTCTTGGAAACAGTGAAATAATTTTGGGCCAACCTTTCAAAAAAAATCAGTCTATCAGACAGAAGCAGCAGGGAAAATTTCTACAGAACAAAAAAAACTATTTCCTAGTCAGACATTTAGCAAATCCTACACTATCTGAGAGAACAGATGGATGAAATATTATTGGAAAAAAAAAAAAAAAAAAAGTAGAAATCTTAGGTTCAAGGGAAGCTCTAAAGGACAGAGTGCAGCAACAGCTCAGAGACTCTCCTGTACAGAAGAATTTATTAGCAGCAACCTAGTTCCAGATTATTTCTTCTTCTTATGCTGGCAGTCGCTGCAGTTTATCTATATAAAATGTTCCCCAGGCTGCGAGGCATAGGAAGGATGCAGCTCAGCGGGTGCCCAGTCAGGGCTGCCCCGAGCCTGCTGCTGCCAATGTCAGGAACTGTCAGTCCCCTTGGCACAGGGCTCCTCGTGCTGCCCCTCAGCCAGCCCTGGGCACAGCACGGCCGTGCTGCTCGGGCAGCATCGCGCCCGAGGCTATGGCTGGCTGCACACACGGAGAGCCAGCACGGTGCCCCGTGCGTGATCCACAAACCAAGGAAATCCTGCACAGATAATTGTGTTGACTGTGTTTGCAGTGGGAAGTGGTAATCAGCAGCTCGTCATACAAACATTTTGTAAAAACTGCAGCCAATATCTTGTTTTAAAAGCCCGTGCCAAATATGATTATCTGAGAAGAGTGCATACATGTATAAATTTTGGCAAAGATTAAATGTTAACTTTGCCATTGCTGACCTGCTTAGAAGCTAAACTGCAGCAACTGTCTGTTACTATATGCTTGCTGTATCTGACACAGTGGGGCTCTGCTCTCAGTCAGGGCATTATAAATAATGATAATTAAATGAATGGATGAAATCACACACACCCCATCATCATGTTCCTTTTCCCCCTCTCTCATCTCTATACCTCAAGCTTAGAAATAAATGATTCAGAACCCCTTTATCACAAACAAACACCATCCCGTTGCTTACAGTGGAAATATGTGCCTTTGCACTGTTGTCTAGACACGGCATACTTCAGGAATTCAGCGTGCCTTCTGGCCTCCGAGTGACTCATTAAACTGCAGATCTGTACAGCACAAGCAACCAAAGGGAGGCAATGAAAATAATTAGCCAGTCCTGTGGTTCTAAAAAGCTCAAATAGTAATTAAAGCAGACAGCTCTACAGAATAAATCATTTTTAAAAGATTAAATTAGCAAGTGCATTCCTGCTGGTTTGGAAAGCAAATGCGCTGGTTGGTGCAGTGGTGGAGGCTTGGGCTGGATTGTTCTCTCTGACTTGAGGTTAAGAAGGAAGGGGGGACACAGACGGTTTATGACCCATCACAGCTGCCAATTGGGCCCTAAAATGACTGAGGAAAAATGTGATCCAGTCTGTGGGAATAGCAGGCTGCTGTTAAGATGAGGACCTGAGAGAGATTCACACCCCAGCCAGTCATTAGACACCTGAGTTCAGGCCTCTCTTGCATCAGCTTCTTGGTCTTTGAATTTGTAGTGTCTTCATTGGAATAAGGAAAACTGTATTGGATTTACTTACAGTGGATATTTTTCTGCTTCCATAACCCACAGGTAACTTCCATAACCCAAGGTAACTGCTGAATTAGAGAGAGAGAGAGAGAGCCTACAAATATGCTCATGTTGCAATAGCATTTTGCAATACATACGTGGAAATCAAAGGATGATTCAAGACACCAAAATCATGTCTACAGCCATGTTCAGTTCTTTGAGGCATCACAACCAATCAAGGATTTAAGCTGGCATTTTAGTAGTAAATCAGAAATCATAAGAGAGATGAGAAAGGGCCTTGGAAATAAAGACAAGTGAGTGGTTTTATTGAGAGCAAAGGTGCACCAGCTGAGGAATCCAAAGAGACTGATGATTTCAAATGAGTAGTGTAATAATTAATAGAGAAATTTTCTTTGTACATGAGCAAGGTGAGAAGGTAGATGTCAGAGAAAGAGAATTCAGGAATAAATATGTGAAGTGGAGAAAACCTGCACTAGTAATGCATGTGTGTGAATGGATAGGAAAGTCTATATGTCTCAGAGGCTTTGTATGGAACAAGTCTATGAGCTGCAGACATAGCATGAAAGTGAGGACTTAAAAGTCTCAGCAGGTTACAAAAAAAAATGAGTGACCATTCAGGAGAAGCTATCAAAGGGACAAAAAGCACTAAAAGGGAAGGGCAGTTCTCAACAAAATATGCTGTCTGCACATACACACCATATATTTTGCTTTGACTGATCACTGTCACTGACAGGTTTGTCTACTCTGCTGCTTGCCACTCACTTGCTGCTTGTCACTCACATGCTGCTTGAGTCCCGAAAGACAACATTGTGTGACACTTGGTACAACCTGTGTCAGATTTAGCAGCTATTTCTTTCATAAACTAAGGAGTCCTGAGCTGGAACTGATTAGCGTGAAAACACATAAACAGTTTAACTAAGTTACAAACAAGATACAAATTAAGAAATCGCATCATCTGTGCTATGAAAGTTTTAAATCTTTTGGATAACTTAAAACTTTTGGAAAACTTTATATATAATCATGCAAAGCACAGATTAAAGCAGAGTTCTCTTTGTGTGAACAAAGTCTGAATTGATATAAATAGTCACTGGAATAGGCTGCCCAGGGAAGTGGTTGAGTCACCATCCCTGGAGGTCTTTAAAAGACGTTTAGATGTAGAGCTTAGCGATATGGTTTAGTGGAGGACTTGTTAGTGTTAGGTCAGAGGTTGGACTCGGTGATCTTGGAGGTCTCTTCCAACCTAGACTATTCTGTGATTCTGTGATTCTGTGAAATATTCTCAGGTGGTAATTAAGTGGTCTATCTGCAAAGCCAAACATGATACCAGAATTTGGACTTGCACTAATGTGGCTACGCTGTGAGGTGGATGAGTTTGAAAGTCAGCTTGGTATGAAAAAACAGTGAAGGATTTCATTAACATTCCTGCTTCAAGAAAATATTCCTAGCTGAATTCAGGTGCCTAATAATTTGTTTTATTTAATTGAGTTGATTTTTTTTTAATGCAAACAAGCCTTACGTCTTTGTAACGATCTGCTTGAGGAAATTAATACAGATTGGAGTTTTCCATGACAAATTTCACCTTTTAACTTTCTGTCATTTCAGCTGAAGGGTGCCTGGGAAATTCTGTGAATATATTACTTTTAATTAAAGAAATGTGGTTGTTTTGATTCTCTTGCAGAACACTTCTGTTCTAAACAGAAAAAATAATTCGTCTTGGAAAATGAGATCAAACCAGGACATTTTTACCACTATACTACATTACTGTTTACCTGAAAATAGGAAAAACAGCAGGGACCATTACATAATCAGTAACATAGCAGTAACATAATCAGTAACATAGCAGTAACCAAACCAGAGGTCTAGAATACTCAACAGACATCTGATTTTTGTTGTTGTTGTTGTTGTTGTTGTTGTTGTTTTGGTTAACCATCAGCAGCATAAGTCAGATTGTATTCGAGAATCCATATAAATGTGAAGTTTCAAAATAATCATTTAGCTATTGCTAACACAGTGTAAAATCAAATACAAGAAGATTTGATAGTAAAATTTTATCCAGATTTCTTCTCCTTAATAAATCTTTCTGAAAGATATTTTTATTTGATGTCCATATACCTTTTTATCTGTGTGGAAATATATGCTATACAGAACAGTGAAAAATCTTATCTAAAGGCATTCTGCACCTTGTTTTAAGGGCAACCACAGGAATTAGAACAGCATGTATGCAGGTAACTGTAATTTAGTATAAAATACTCAGAAGAAAATTTGCATTTTACCAGTGCCAGCTCAAAAGATATTGCAAAAATCTGTGATTTTCGGTCTAACTGTAGTATTTTTCATTAGGGAAAGGCTTATTTTGGTACAATCATGAGAGCCTGTGATGTGAGCCCCTGCAAACAGCAGCCACCCAGCTGCTTTACAGCTGCTTTACAGCATCCTCAGCATCAGCTGCATCAGCTTTCCATGGCACACGCTGGACAGTCTTCATTAAGCTCTCCCAGCAAATAGGTTTTCAACTGTTGAAATAGTTCAGTGGAGGAGGAGACAGTGAACAATCTGAAAATTCACCCTGGCAGCAAACAACTTAAGAGCACAAGGAAAAAGACTGGAGATCTTAGCCTGGTCTCCCCGTAACTATCTGTGTCTAGGTGAGGGGGAACCAGTCAAATGTTAATGTGAAGTCATGCTCTTGCCTGGCCTCCGGAATGACAATTATTGCATTTGCCTGGTCTTGGAATTAATTGCTGAAAGTTATTATTTGTTAGTGTTTAAAAAAACAGTGGGGGTGATCACATAAAGAGACAATTTCCAGATCTTTGCAACATTGTTTGCGTGCCCTAACCTTGGCAGCCAAGGGAATCTGCACGCTCTTACACTAACTTAGATAATGGATCATTGACTCTGAGGTAGATGCAGCTCTTAACAGTTCATGAGCTACTTAGAGAAGCAGCATCTCCAGTCTTGTTCCTCTTAACAGCAGCAGCTCTGGGTATGAGCTCAGAAAGAGTTACCCAATTTGCTGGGAAGTATTTACTGCTCATGTAGCCCTGGAGGATAGTTCAGAGGTGAGATGGAAACATCTCATGACCTTGGAGAAACAATCAATACAGCCTTGGTGCAAGCCAGCAATCTTCCTGGCTTATTCAACTCCACTTCTTGTACTACCACTACAATTTTGACAGACTGTTTATCAAAACCGCTACGAGCAGGAGAGCCCAGGGGAGTAGCACAGGCCATCACTTTCCAAGCACATACTCCTAGAGTTCATCCATGGCCTGCACTGTTTCTTTCACAAAACAAATAGTTCCAACTTAGACATTTGAATTTATCTAAAAATAATGTTTAGGAAAACAAAGGAGCTTCTCAGAAAACAGGTCCCGTTTCCCTGTTGCTACCTACAAGAGCAAAATCTGTAAAGCCTGAAGACATCTGTGTCCAGCTTACGCTGAAATGGTGCCTATAGGTAAACATACCGAGATGGACACTCCATTGCTGTCTGCATATCAATCCTTGGCATTCCCAAAGGAGAGTGAAACTTCATTTTTTTTAAGATCAAGAGGACACATGTCCTTGAGCACATGAGACATTTTCCAGCTGGCCCTTACCTGTGACAACAGGTGCAGAGGATTCACAGTTCTTCCTGTATCTTCATGCCACTCTGCATGCTCTAAATCACATGCATGCATAAGATACATTAAACAAAATATCTTAGGCACCTCATGAGAAATTATGAGACATTTTGTGCCCTCTAGAATATCAACAGACATTTATGCAAGGAAAAGCTTACTACAGATCAAATGTTTCTGGAACAAATCTAAACCCAGATGAAAGAAACTGCACAGCATCATTGTGACACCTGAAATTTTCTTTAAGCCAGCCACAAACACCCAAAATGTCTGACACAGAAGACAGCATGTCTACAATTTACACTCTGCCATAACACAATTTAGCCAAGAGCTCATCTACCTGCTTCAGCTGTTAGTGATCAAAATAAGAGAACCTTGGAGGTCAGTCAAGGACAAGAAGAATATTATATGCACAGTCCTTTTTATTCTCCACTCTACAGGGAGAAGATGGTAAGCCACTGGAAAGCAGCACTAAGAGGAACAAAAACACTTTCTGGGTATTTTTCTGGAGCTTTGTTTGGGTTTAAAGTGCCTCTGGCAAAGCACAAAAATTAGTGAGCAAGCTAGCCAAACATTTTATGCTTCACAGTGAACACTGAACTCCCACTAAGATTTGCAAGGTGCAAATGGAGTTTACAAAACACATTAGTAGAGCTATCCAAGCCCTAATATCTGATTTTAAAAGTGTGAATATTAACTTAAAATCAAATTAACTTCAGCCTAAAAAAAATAAAAAATAAAAAACCATAGCTAAAAGCCAAGCACCGAAACATAGCTCTTCCTCCTGCTGAGATCCGAGGCTCTTACCCCAGGTCCTGATTCAGCTAAGTGCCTACATGCAGGCAAAAAGCCCAAAGCACTCAGCTGGATTTGTCAGCTGACTTCCTAGACTATGATTCACTGTCCTGTTTGTATGACCCACATATATGCCTGACCACAGGCTAAAGAAGAAAATTATATTAGCCTGCATGAAGCAAGCCAGTTGAAGACTTCACTCTCTATTTACTTCTTAGGTGAACCTGACAGCAAAATGAGTGAGAAGAAAAATAGTGAATTTGATTTACAATGTGCCACTGCAGAGAAAAGTTAATGAGACTCTCAAAAAAGCAGCATATGTTAGGTCACCCAAGCCCTTGAAGGTTGCTTACAGCAATAGTACTGCAGGTGTGGCTATCCACTAAGCAAACTCCCTACACAGTATAATAAACCCCTTGATCAAGTAGTGATGTGGGAAGGGGGTGGATCTTGCATGCTGTGTGTTTTTCACATTCACTTCATAATCCCCACGGTGCAGTACCAGAGGCAGGATAATCCTGTGTTGGGGTGTGAACAGAACAGTTGCAGTAAGGGAAGCTGTGCTGTATGAAGATGAAGCAGTGGCAGCAGCATTATGTGGCTTAACCAGGCACTGGCTGATGCAAAGGAGAAGCCTAACTTGTATCTTAACATTAAGGCAAAGGTAACGTGCCTCTTATGAGTCAACATAGCAAAGGAACTGCTCAAAAATGTAAGCAGAGACAAAGAAATGCATATGCAAGAAATGCATGAACATGTCATTGACTGTGATGGAGAGAAAATAGTTTTATACATGGTCATGCTGCTACTGGAAACAACTGAGAAGTTCTTTCTTCTCAGCACCCCTTTGAAGAAAGAGAGGATATACTTACACCATAGTTCATAAACCTAGTAAAATAATTTTTAAAAGAATACCAGGAAGAAACAAATTTTCTCAACATAAGAATCACCAAAATAAAAACAATTTTGGATGTTTTTTTGTAGGTATTTGTTTGAACAGTAATGTCATATGGATGCAAATCACTCTATGTAAATTTTAAGCTGATATTTCCTCCAAAACCACATAAAAATTTACCAGCTATCCAAAAAATGATCCAATGAGCCTGTTAAATGTTAGATGCAAATGATTTTCTTCTTTAATGACAAAAACTTTACTTGGGAAAAAAAAAAAAAAAAGTCAGCCAGTAATTTGGTAATTTGGGTAATTTGGAACACTATAAAGTGTTCAGAGGAAATGAAAGAAGAAGGAATAAGCTTGCCTCAGGGACAGGCAGACTTTAACTGAATCTTCTCAGTTCTGGGGTCTGCAAAATGCTTCTTCTATGGTTACATCCCATTCTCCTCAACTGCCTGTCCCATTCTGCTCAAACCTCCCATTCTCACCCACGCTTCTGGAACCACTTGTTCCACATCCTGACTAAATTTCCCCTAAGCTCATGCTCTATTTGTTTTCTTTCTCTCTCTCCTCAGCTCTGCATTCAAACTGCATTTCTTTCCCATATGCTTCTTCTTCTCCTGACAGCAGCAGTGAGAACACTGAAAACCACAGGTAAATCTGTAACTTCAGCATCCAACTAGAGCAGATGTCACTGATGTATTTCAATGCTTCCAAGAGAAGCAGTTTCAGGGAAAGTCTTGCTCACTTCCTCCCAGCAAGCGCTGCCTACACCCAAGTTAGTAATAGAAGATAGGAGAGGATGGGGTGTGCTCAATCTCAGAAAAAAGTAGCTTACAAAATTAACAAACTTTTTTTTGGGGGGGGGCTGGGGGAGGGGAAGGAGAAGCTAGGATTTATGATTTTGTTGTGTGTTTTTTTTTCAAAGTATCACCAAAAATATTTCATGTCACAAGGTGATCTGTCAAGCCAGTCCCCTCAAGCTACATGTAGTCTTTCTCTTCCTCTACATCTACTGCTATGTTCCTAAGCACTGAAGTGTACAGGATGATTTTCAAATAGTTTTTTGTTGTGGTGGTGGTGGTTTTCTGTTGCTGTTGTTGTTGTTTTTTTTCGAGTGAACAGGATCTTCTAGTGCTATGTGTTGAATAAAGTGAACAGCACATCTCAGCACCTGTTTTGCTTGTAACACAGAAAAAGCTATGAAAAGCAGCAGGAGAGAAGCTAAATCACTATTTGCAAATGATAAGGCTCATTAACCAGTTAATTCAATAAGAACAGTTCTGTAATTTTAATCTTAAATGTAGCCATCTTGGCCAGATAGGAAAGTGCTACAGGTGTTCATACATTTTAAGAAAACTACGGGAAGTTTGAGGAGACTGTAATGTACTTTCCATAATTAATACACATTTTACAAGCATATTCACAGCCTTTCACAAGTCCTTTAAGCACTGTGGTTTTTATCTGGCACTGTTCAGAGAATGGCAGGAAGCTGATAAAATGCTCAGTGGAATTTGCCATTCATTTCTGTGTCCTTCTGTGGCCTTCAGAATATACAATTTTTATTTTGGGGGTGCTTTCAACAGTATAATTATATATGAAAAGACTTCCCATACCACACAAGCTTGCATTATGGCATATTAGAATTAAATGAGAAGAGAAAACTTTTCATTATGCGTTTCTCATTGTTATTCATTCATGCATTAATCTAACAATACTGACTCAGACTTCTCTGTGTGTACTCTTAAGCTTCTACAAACAGTTTATCTCCTAGTGCTTCACCCACCAGCCAATGTTAATTAAAAGGAAAGAATAGTCCTTATTCCTGTTATTCTAAACAGCAATTGATAAACTTCAGAGGTTCTGATTTTTATCAGAGCCCTCGCCAAAATTTCAAATGTGCCTTTAAAAGCCTGTGCAAGCCTGGAAAAGCAGCTTAGTCTTAATATGTGGCCTGCTACATTCAAAAAGGAATTATCCCAGTTTGTCATGTAAAATCATGCATATTCTGAAAGTGGACTACAGGGCAATCAGTTCTGTGCAAGTGTTAATAACTGAAAATTATGCATTATTATGTCAAAGTAAAACCCAGTATAAGCACACATGATATAGTGTCATGTCATAATATCTAGGAGGCATGCTGAATCAATATTTTAGGAGTTTATTCATACAGCCTGAACCAAAACAGAAAAGTATAGAAACCAGGTCTTCAAATTAATGAACACTGCAGTTGTTTAAAATGGTGATAAAATCTTGGGTGGCTATTTTTAGCATAACCATACCTACATACATTTACACACATGCTGCTATTTAGGCCTGCAACCTGTTTAGTTCATCTGAAAGCTATGGCTTTGAGAAAGTCAGAGTTCTCATCTCAGTTCCTGTAAGACACATATGGGTCCAGATTTCCCAGTTAATGTCTGCCTAACAAAATCATACACAGAAAGAAAAATCACACACACAGATACAAAAAAAAAAAAAAAAAAAAAAAAAAAAAATCCCCCAAAATAATATGGTAGAGGTTGGAATAGAGCTCCAGAGGACTGGACATTTTTCAGCAAAGCAATCCAGTCTCCAACAGTAGCCTTGTGTTGTAAAGATTTGTGACTGTCCTTGTAACAAGTTTCATTGGTCATTTTATCTTATGATAAGAAGTACTCTTACCTTTCTAATTTCCCATTTCTTTTATAAATACTTCTGTTCACAGCACATTGTTGCAAAAAGCATAGTGAAGAATGACTCTATGTCAAAAATACAACTTGCCAGAGTTTGGAGAAGCTCATTCAAACCCCTATAGGTGTGAAAGACACCTCTGTCAGCATCATTGTCCAATAGCTTATAAACAGTAGTAGGAGTCGGGATAGAAACCTGATTTGTCAGAAAACAACGTAATTGATGAAAATGTTGGAAAAAATCATCTTTGGTCCAAAGCACCAGACACTGACATAACTACCTGAGCTATATCTGCTGAACACATGGGATGGAGAGAAAACAGAAAGAGTTTAAGTTCTTACCAGTTTGCACATAATCGAGTGGACTGTCATCCAAGTTACACTCCTATAGATATTTTTTTCTTAAAACTTACTAACATTATTAGCCAGGACTTGATCTTATATGTCTTTGGTTTGGATTATGTCAAGGTCCCTTTTTACAGAAGACAAGGTTGACGTTTCTTATGACATTTTACTCTTTTAGATTTATCTACTGACCTTACATTATCTGAAAGGACAGCCTGAAATGCCCTAGAAATTATAGATATAACTTGATTATGCTATGAGTTATTTCCTTTCTCCGAGGTATAATTTACCCAGAGAAACCAGAGGCCAGCACAGGTCTTCACTTACTGCAGTTTCTGCCTATCTCTTTATGAAGGGGTCATTTGAACAGCATGCTGTGTTGGAATCCAATTTAAGGGCAAGATTGTAGATCAGATATGTTGATGACATTTTGTCAGATTTTCTTTGCTTTCTCCTATTCTTCCTATATGTCAGTATTAGATGTTGGACATCAAATTTATTGACATGAACAGGAACCAAGGAAAGGCAAATAGTTCTGGCTATTCTTACTGCTGCTCCAAGTTTCCATTTCTTATTACTTTTCAGAAGCTTGGCTGTGATCCTGCAGATTTTTCTTGGCACTTCCCATCAGAATTGTAAGCAGAACTTTATATTGGCCATTTGCAATGATACTGTTCATAGCTGAGTCCACTGTACAAGAACAAGTCCATGACTCCCCTCTCCCTCCTATGTCCCTCCTCCTTTCTTGCCACTCCAAACCAACATAAAACTATAGTTCACAGTTGTGGCAGAGCAGCTACTCCTGCAGATCTTTTATAAGCAGTATCATTTCCTGAGACTTTAAAGATTGCCATAAAAAGAGTGTGGGAAGACTTTTTGTTTTGTATCTACTTTGACAGTGAACCAATTTGGAAATGGTTGTATTATCAAAACTGAAGAGGACTCATCTGTAGGTTGAAGGCAACAGCACAAAGCAGCAGCTGACAAACTTAAATCAGCTTCACAACTGAAAATATGGAAGATAATTCAGAACCAGAAATCACTTCTTGCAGTGTTTTTAGAGAATCACCTACAATAAGATTTTGCTTTCTAGTAGGACTAGAAATATTATTTTGGGGAAAAGCAAAAAAAGGTTGGTGGATGAAAATGAGAGATTCGGTGATCCATCCACATGTTCATATTACTCATGTAGAATACTTCAAAGTCAAATATTTGCTTTCATATATACTAACAAGTAATTTTATTCAAAATATTAGTCCCTCAAAATTTCTTACCTTAAATGCATTTTATCACCATAAATTGATGAGTCCTATGTGAAGTAGCTTATTTCAGATCAAACAGACCTCATTCAAATGATAATTTATTTTTTTTAGCTTTTGAAATAACCTTATTTTGGTTTTGTTTATTTTTTATTTTCTCAAAATCAGATTCCTCTATTCTGAGAATTCTACACAAACTAAAATATATATATATGGAGAGATAGATCAGTCTCTGTTTAGGCTCTCTGGATGTTATTCTAACATAAAAAATAAATAAAAATAAAAATCATCACCCTAGAATATTATGAACTTTTTCTACAGGAACACTTCTTCTGTTACCAGAAAATATGAATAGCAATATGATATGGAGATATTAAAAGTGAATTGTAAGGGAAGTAATAACAAAGAATGGGCATAAATGTTTAAAAATAATTAAATAAATAAATAAATTTGAAGAAACTGGTATTGTATATATAGAGAGAGAATTTAGAGGAATTAGACAAATTTTCATATATTTTCTTTCAGAGTTCTATAATTTCAGGTATCATCCATATTAAAAAAGGCAAAAAAAAAAAAAAAAAAAAAAAAAATTAAAGCTATGTCTTTGCATCTTACAAAAAGCATGTTTGCCTCTGCTCAATGGTTGAAAAGGTATTTCCAGCCTTAGCAACATTGCTCCTTTGTTTGCAAGACAGAAGAGTTCTTTTCACATTTATACAATTTTTCACTCCATCACCTTAGCAGCCTTTGCTGTGTCAAGAGTTGCAAAGAGGTGAAATATCCACTTGCTCTAGAGAACAACATGTGAAAATCAAAACAAACCGTAGAAAATGATAAAGAGGAACATCAATAAACAGCACTATGAATGCAATTTTCTTAAGTAAGTGGGTAAACAAGCTCAGGGAATTAACAAGCTTGGCAACAGTGTTTGTTGTGCTGCTAGAACTGTCCTGTAATGAATTACAATGATTAGTACTACCTAAGTGGTTCAGTTTCACAGGAAAATTTCCCAACCTTCTGTCATTAATCTTACCTGGGTTTATTACTAACACTGTCACTGGCAGCTTGGGTAGCTAAACTCCTTAACATGCAGTCTGAACCAGGATGCTCAGTGTTTGCTTCCTAAGGCAGAACGGATGGACTGAGGATGCCAGCCATGCCATGACACGGGTTTCTTTGGAGAGAAAGGAGGAGTGATTGTAAGCTGTGAGGTTGCTAATGTAACTTTAGGTTTAAGATTCCCTGAGGAAAGTGTTTTCTACCCACCTCACATAACAGGGCTGCTCAGTCAAATACTTGGGTATTGAAAGTACATATTTTCAGTATGAACAATTGTTTCTAAGCATTATACTATTATAATAACTGTTTACTCTTCTTATTTTTACATACCAGAATAATTCTATAAAGCACTTCATACATTATTGTTAAGTGACTTTCACAAACTTTATAACCACTTAATATTCAATAAGAAAAAGCAAACAAGGTTTTGTGTCTCTAAGGCAAAAGTGTGTTTTTATTTTCACTTTCACAGACAGTACTCACTAGCTCCAAGGAAAGAGGGCATGTCTTTTCCATCTGCAGCCTCTAGGGACAAGAGCAACATGCCTGATTAGCAGTGATAACTCATGAAATGAATTACCTGTTTCATACTATTAAGCCTTAGAAAGAAAAAAGATGAGCACTAGGAGTGGATCCAGTGTCCTATAGTCCTCATGGCTTCCCTTTTTCCCTTTTTAAAAATGGGGATTCTGTTTCCCCTCTTCTAGTCAGTGGAACTTCACAAGACTGCCATGACTTCTTGAATATCATGAACAGTGGTCTAGCAACTACATCCACCAGTTCCTCAGGACCCACAGAGGCACCTAATCAGGTCCATTGGACCTGTGCACCTTCAGGTTCATTAGATGGTCTCAAACCTGTTCTTCTGCAGTCGGTGGTTCACCATTCTCCCAGTCTTTGTCTTGGTTTCTGGGGCCTGGGCCATGTGTGAGATCTTGCTGGTGAAGACCAAGGCAAAAAATGTCATACTTCAGAATTCACCATATCCTGAGTGATCAGGTCTCCCGTTTCTTTCCAGAGAGCGTCCACAGTTTCTTCAGTCTTCCTTTTATCACTGATATACCTATAAAAGCCTGTCTTGTTGCCCTTGATGTCCCTGGCCAAATTTAATTCTAATAGGACTTCAGTTTACCTAACCTGACCCCTGGCTGCCCAGACTATTTTTCTGTATTCTTCCCAGGCTATCTGTCCTTCCTCCCACCCTCTGCAGGCCTCCATTTTCTATTTGACTTTGCCAGAAGCTCCTTGTTCGTCAATGCAGGTCTCCTGGCATTTTCTCCTGACGTCCTCTTTGTTGGGATGCATCACTCCTGAGCCTGGACGAGGAAAGCCGTGAATATTAACCAGCTTTCTTAGGCTCCTCTTCCCTCTAGAGCTTTATCCCATGGTACTATACCAAGCAGATCCCTAAAGAGGCCAAAGTCTGCTCTCCCAAAATCCAGGGTAGTGAGCTTGCTGTGCTCCTTCCTTGCTGCCCTCAGGATCCTAAATTGCACCATTTCATGGTCACTGCAGCCAAGGCTGCCCTTGAGTTTCACATTCCCCACTAGCCGCTCCTTATTGGTGAGAATGATGTCCAACACAGCACCTATATTTTTTGGCTCCTCTATCACTTGGAGAAGGAATTTGTCATAGATGTACTCCAGGAACCTCTTGGATTGCCTATGCCTTGCTATGCTGTCCCTCCAACAGATATTAGAGTGGTTGAAGTCCCCCGTGGGGACCAGGCTTGTGAACTTGAGGCTTCTATCTGTCTATAGAGGGCCTCATCTGCTTGGTCTTCTTGATCAGGTGGCCTGTAACAGAACCCCAGTCTAACGTCCCCTGTGCCTGCCCTCCCTTTAATTCTGACCCATAAACTCTCCTTCAGTTCCTCACCCAACCCCAGGCAGAGCTCCATGCACTCCAGCTGCTCTTTGACATAGAGGGTGATGCCCCTTCCTCTTCTCCCCTGCCTGTCCTTCCTAAAGAGCCTGTATCCTTCCATTCTAATCTCCAGTCATGGGAACCATCCCACCACATCTCTGTAATGCCAAAACATTTATGCTTTATATGACAAAACATAAATTATTCAAATCCAAGCTTTCTTTCAAAGCAGGCAATGAAACACCTGAATTTGAAAGCATTCTGGAATATTTCAATCAATTCATGTTTCATCATCATATTTTTTTCTCAATTTAGGTAGTCATTCATTTTACTAAATTACAAGTTGATGTTTCAAATTCAGTGAAATGGATGTGTTTTATTGTACACTGAATTCAAAGAAACAACTCTATGGTGAAATATTTAATTAATGATTAAATATTGCTTTTTACACCTCCCACCCACTTGGGACTTGCATATATAAACTGTAACTTATATCCCCATGTGCTTCTGTAGCACTGGAAATCAGATATTTCTCAGGAGACATAACAGGAACAGTTCCTCTCTCATCGTGCAGTAACACAGGCATGCAGTAACCCAGGTAGGCGCTTATCAGTTCATGGGGTGTGACTACCCAGCAAAGTCCCTCTCTCCTCCTTCCACTTTGTGTTTCAGCCTTACCTTACCCTTCTCCTCCCATGACATTTGTTCCAGCAATAATAATTAACCCCAAGTGTAGGGTTAAGTCCTGTCTCTGAAACCATGACACCAAAGCAGGATCTGTTTGGAAAGTTCATTCCACTCCCTGGCTCTAAAATGCTGATAGTCATTGTTCACTCACAAAATGTTATGTGGAAAGCCTTGCTTAAACTATAGAAGTTAAATTAAAATTTGATGTTTATATTTCCTGAAAATACAACATTACTGAAATAATATTCAGCTTGATTCTCCTTGGAGATAAGAAAGAGGTACAAGTACCAAAGGAAAGATTCATTCTTCAGCCTAAAAGCTTTTCAATATGTCAAGTTATTTCTACAATAATAGCTTTTCATCATACAACTGCCAGACTTCTTCCTTCCACCATAACTGAATCCAAACATCTTACTCACCTTAAGTGAAGTTAGCAAGCTTTCTGGTTTGGACTGCTCTGACCCTATAGGCAACAGAAAAGCTAATTTCTTCTTATTCCTATCCTTCTCCTTCTGATTTTCTTCACTCCTATTCAAAAGGCAAACTAAATTTGTTTGAATTTCAGTGGCTAAGAAGAGACAAATCATGAAGAAGCTAAGCTGCTTTTGCTGTTCCAGACCCTGCTTTCTTATCCAGAGGCAACCGTATTGTGACCACTGCCCTGGGGAGGCTGTTCCAGTACCCGACCACCCCCTTGGTGAAAAACCTTTCCCTGATTCTCTGATCAGCTGCTCATTGTCTCTCCTCATACAAGAACCAGGGCCCATCCCAGAAGAAGCAGACAGGAGCCAGGGTCAACCCAAACAAAAGGAAATGGTTCCTCCTGCAATGGACAGAAATACTTCCCAAAGGATAACAGGGATAGGAGGTGTTCTACCAAACTGGCAGAAAACAGGAGAATCAAAATACTTCCTAAATTGAAAATAGTTGGAACAAAAACAACTACTAAGGGGATGTATCATATTAACACATATCCCTGTTCTTCCTTGTCCAAAGGCCACTCCTGGAGACTGGATCCTGGAGTAGATGGACCTTTGGTCTGAACCGGTACAACAATTTTTATATTCTGCATGTGTCCTTATTCACTTGCATGAGCATAATAACAGGGAGAGCCCAACATCATTCCTCTCTAAAATACTCTCCAGAAATTTGTAATTCACTGTCTTCCCATTCCCTGTTAGTATTTAGCCATATTAAGTAGTAGTAGTAATAATTATTATTAATAATGATAATAACCCACACTTAGGAGCTATTATTTCATTATATTTTAAATATTTAATTCTTCTCAGGAGGTAATGCACTCATCACTCAGTCAATTCAATACCAGTTCCTGTATGACTAGGCTGTCTTTTAAAATAATACTCTTTCATAAAATGACTGTCTTCTATTCTTCTGACCTTGTAGCAACTATAAGAATTCTAATACCTACAGTAACTTTTTAGAAAAATATTGATTTGCATGTGATATTAAATGCCAAGAACTCTTTAAAGTAAAAGCCACAGTAAAAATGATAAGCTTACTTAATGTCATCCAGTATTTTAGAAAAAAAAAAAAAAAAAAAAAGTTAAAAAAAAGTTTTTAAGATAAAAATAATTTTTAAAAAAATTTTATTATTAAAACCCCAAACAAAAAAAAAAAAAAAAAAAAAAAAAAAAGTTGCACAGAAGAAATGAAAAACTTATCTAATTTTAAAATATTATTAGAAAGTAGCTGATTTATTAATTGGATGCCTCATATGGTAGAGAAATACCATGTGAAGCTGACAAAGTATATATGTTGAAGTTATCAGTGGTCACAGCCACAGAGATAAAATACAAATCAGTAAGAACATTTTATTTCACATAGAGGAGAAAAAAATCTACGCTCCGGTGACATTTGCTTTAGCTAAATTCTGGAACAATCATGTTTTATTTGCACAAGTTTGGGCAGAAAGCACATTTTACACTTGTTTCTGCAAGCCTTCACAGTGGCACATCACAGGCTTCACAGTTCTTGCTCTGTCAGGTGATTCTCTGTGCCTGGCTAAGCAGGAAACAGAAATATTTCCTCTCAACTTGTGACCAGCCACAAACACACCAGAATATTTATGGGACTCAGTTCTGAATGGTCACTGCAAGATGTTTTCCACCCTAATGTAACAGAAACTAATGCTCACAGAGGCACACGCAGTGGCTTTGCCTGGCAGAAGCCAGCAGCTGCCTGACATCCTGTGCTCAGTAGTGGCGGCTGATTTTGTCACATGCATTACTCACCGTGAGCTACTACCAGCTTATTTGGTTATGTCTTCATGGATTAGGTTCTGCCACCAGACACACTTTAAACAAGGTTTTCTTTGAAACAGTTCCCCTTGCAATTGGATTGGGAGGAACACCTGATAGATAGGAGTAGAGCAGCTGCCACAGGCAGTTAAGGCAGCGGCCAGCCTGGGTCAGTGTCCTGACAGCAGCCATTCCCCAGGGCAGAGATGTCTCTCCATCATCATGAATTACTTTGGTTTCAGTTACAGAGTTTACATGTCTGAGGCAATGAGACTTCTGGTCACCCTAAGAGCGTGAATCAGCTCTGTGCAGAGGTAAACTGGTGAGGCTGCACACCTGGCATCTCTAACATGATATCCCCAAGGGCTGTGAGCTGTAAGAGTGCTTTTTCATAGCATTATTATTAGCAATGCAGTAACTCCAGCAGACCTCAAGTAGGACAGGAATCTTATTGTCCTAACAGTGTTTAACATTTTTTGAAAGGTACTATACACCCAGAAGCACTTATGCCATAAATCAGGTAGAAAGACAAGAGAGGGGAAGGTGGCAGGACTCCAGCTCTTTGTCTGGAAGCACTTAAGATTTCACTAAAAATAATCACAGTAGGATAAAATTCATAACCCCTGCTGCTCAGCACAGTCTGAGAATGACTCTTCCCAACAATGTTTTTCTGTACCCCAGCATACACACTAATATTTTACACTACCTGTGATTTATTTTCTTAGATAATTTGTTCCTTAAGATTCTATAACTGAAATAAAAAAAAAAAAATCCTGTATCTTTAATATGCCTAGACCAGATACCGTCTAATAATATCACTGCTTTAACAGGATGAACTGGGTTAGTAAACACAGATCACCTTTAAATTTACTAAGTAAAATGAAAGGAAGATCTTTTTCCAATATATATATTACCAGAACAATTTTTCATTTCTAATGAACAATTTTCCCAACTATAAATTGTTCAAAACTGGATAGACACTTTTGCCTTCACACAAGATTATTGAGTGATGGTAAATTATGGCAACAGAAAAGGAGCAATTCATCCTAACACCCTCCTTGATGCAAAGAGAATGTGTGGTAGAAAAAAATTTAAATGTCTACCATGGTGACAAACACCAGCCTACGGAGATTCTGGAGTTATAAATGTACATCAGGGTGAGTATCAAAGAACATTTATAGCATTTATAGAGAAGTTTTGAGCTTCAGAGAAGTGGTGATAAAAGCCAGCAATGTGCAATGCGCTGTTTCAATTAAAAAAAAAAAAAAAAAAAAAGGAAGTTGGACATAGACTGTCCCCCTTAGCCTTTTGAATGGTGATCAGCACAGAGTATTTGTCTCAATTTCATTGTAATTGTCAACAGTTGAAAAAAAGAGACAGAACAGCAAACTTTTTTTACCACAATTACCAAGTTACCAGGTTTACCATACCAGTAGAAGGTTTTTATGAGGGCTAGTATTCCTCCAGGGTTAAAAAATGGTGAATTTGTTTAGTGTATTTCATGCTAAATTCACAAACCTCTCTTCCCCTTATGAACATTCCCATACTTGAAAGCTCCCATAACTATCTATATACTATATCCATTTATCCATAGATTATCTTGGGATAAGGAAAAAATAAAAATAAAGCCTTTGAAGGTATCTTTTTCCACTGCTATGAAGGGAGGCGGGATAACCAAGATTAAATATGTAACTTCTAGGCTGCAAAAGTCAAGTAAAAACAATCCTATCTTCATGAGCTGCTCTGAAGTCCCTCTGTTACAACTGAAGAGTGAGGCCTTTCAAGACCTGTGCTTCTGCTGCTGATCACCAGCATCTCTGAGGCGAGTGCAAGGCACCAAAGTAGTAAAATGCTGCACTGTATGGGAGTCTCACATGGGAATTTGGGAGTTCCAGGGAGGCAGCATCTCAGAAATAGCCCTCTCTGGGGAAGCCTGGATAAAGCATGTGTACCTTTTCTTCACTCCCACTCATACGTACATATGTGCAGGTGTAATAAACATATCTCCCAGTACCTCCCCAAAATAACGCAACACATTTCTCATCAGAAGGAAATGGCAATTTTTTGCTACATTTGTTCAGGTTCACATCCTTTGCATCTGTATGGCTAAAACAGGCAGAAATTCAGTACAGCTAAACATTGTTTTATTGCCACCCTTGTAATTTTACCAGCTCAATAAAGCATCGAGAAAATGAGAATGGCTGAATGTAAAAATATTATTGATAATAAAACACAGTCCAAAGATGCATTCTCCCCGTGGTATCCCTCTATGACAGTCCCATACACTAAATATGCTATTAAACACAACTTAATGTTTGTTTGACTTTGACAAAGAATTACCACACTCATCCATCCGTGCATTTTGTTACCCTTTTTTTTTTTTTTTTTTTTTTTTTTTTTTTTTTTTTTGC